>NW_006408547.1:7629456-7637555 GCF_000296735.1 Chrysochloris asiatica | reverse complement strand
GCACATAACCACCACCACCACCATATGCACGTACAGTTGAACAATAAATAAGGAAGACCATAGAAAATTTGATACATTTGAGTTATGGAGTTGGAGAAGAATGCTAAAGGTACCATGGACTGCCAGAATAACAAACAAATCTATGTTGGAAGAATGAAAATCAGAATGCTCCTTAGAAGCCAAGTTGGCCAGACTTTGTCTTTCATACTTTGAGCATATTATCAGGAGAGAACAGTCCTTGGAGAAGGACATTAAGCTTTGTATAGTGGAAGGACAGTGAAAAGAGGGAGATCCCCAATGATAAATCGGCACAGTGGTCACAACAAAAGGCTCAAGCTTATCAACAATTCTGAGGATGATTCAGGACCAGGCAGTGTCTCGCTGTGTTGTACATTGGGTCACTATGGGTCAGAACTGATTGACAGCACCTAACAACAATAACAAATGGCATATTGGTACCAAGTTTTTGAGGACAGATATTATTTCCTTTTAATAAATACCTAGCATTAGGATAACTTGGTTACAGAGTTGTTGTTGTTGTTTTATTACAGGACAGATGTCATTTAAGTTTTAATGATGCTATCAATCAATTTCCCCAAATCACTTCACACTCCCACAAACTATGTATGAATATTCCATTTGATCCACATCCTTGAAGGAGCTTTGGTAGTATAGGAGGTTGCAAGTTGGGCTACTAACCATGAAGCCAGCAGTTCAAAACTATCAGCCATTCTATAGGAGAAAGATGAGACTTTATGCTCCCATATATATTTACAGCCTTGGAAAACCGATACAGGGTTTCTGTGAGACAGAATCAACTCCACGGCACATACCCACCACCATCACAGCATCCTTGGCAGCATTTACTATTGTTAACCTTTTCTCATTCAGTCACTCTTGAGAGTGTGTATATACAAATGTGTTTGGTTTTTTTGTTTGTTTGTTTTGAATTTCCCTAAAAATGTAAGAACATCTTTTCATGTGTTTATTAGATATATACTCTTATCAAAAGTCCATTGTCAGAGCGGAGGGCCCTGGGACCATCAAGCGTGAAGAGCAGAGTGTGGGATCCTACCCAGAGAAACAGTGATTCCGGAGATGGAGGCAGAGATGATGACATGGAGAGATGGAGCAGCTGGGATCTCTAGACCCAGAGAGGGAGAGGGGCTGTGTGCTAACGACCAGGGGACAGGCTTGTGGGGTATACCATTTGGTTTGTTGATGATGCATGGTGGGGACTATAACCATGGCAATGCAACAAACAGGATGAATGTAAAGCTAATGTTCTCCCATATAAACTATCTCATAATTCACAATAAAACATTAAAAAACAGAAAGTTCATTGTCAGATACAGTGCATGGCAAACTTTTTCTGCACATGTTCTTTCTCAGTTCATTTCCTTATCAGTGATCTTTGGTTAACAGAATTTTCTTAATTTTGATGAAATTCAACTTTCCACTGCTGTTTTATAATTAATTTTCTCTGTAACCTTTCTGTTTCATTTGACTATGCTACTACATGAAGACATTCTAATTTTTAATCATTTAGCTTCCTTAAAGTTTAGCTCTTCACTTTATCTGTGTGATCTGCCTCAAAATATATTTTGTGTATGGGTTACAATAAAACATGTTTCTTCAGTTTTTCCAACACCATTTACTGAAAACAAAAAATCCTTTCCTCATTAAAAAGCATTGGCATATTTGTTGAGAATCATGTGATGAAACAGTATGCTATTAACTCGCTATTCTGGTTAATTGTTCTATTTGGCCATCTTTTCAACAAATGTTCATTTATATTTGTTAAAATTTGATTTTTGAAGACTTGGCATTCTAGTGATAGTTAATCTTCCTATCCATGAATACGTTTCCCATTAAATTAGGTTAAATGAGTAGGGGCATATTACCTTCTCTTTTATTTCACAATAATCTGTGCAGCATTATTATTTCTTTCTAATGATTCATTGACTACACAAAAGATGTCTTGCAGTTTTCATTATTGGAAATAATTTTTTCATGAAATTTTCAGATATTCTATTTGGTGTGTATTGATTTTAATAAATTACGTTATCTATTTCAAATAAATATCAAATTTGTTTGCTTAAAGTTGTTCATAATATCATCTTTTGATGTCTACAGGGCCTGTATTGATTCCTTAAGATATCAATATTTGTATTTTTGTTATTTATCTCTCTTTTATTTTGGATTAGTCCTGCAAGATTTTAAAAATGTATTCATTCATACTTTCAGAGTTCCAGTACTTAACTGTGCTAGTTTTCTCCATTGTATATATTTCTTATTGCATTCATTTTTAAAATAAAATTTTGCTATTTTATATATTATTCTACTTTTTAAAATTTTGTTTGGTAATTATAATGATAAGACAATTAAATTTCTCACTCTGTCTTTCTAGTATTGATACAGTTAAGAATTTTTCTTTAAGTATTGTTTTAACTTCATTTTGTAAACTTTATAATATGCTTTGAATATTCAGCTTAAAAATGCTTCCTTAATTTTCTTTGTGAATTCTTTAATTGATGTGCTCTCCTTTTCTTTGTAATCTTTTTGTTTTATCTTTTAAAATTGTTCTTCAGATATTGGTGATTTTTCTAGATATTCTATTTTAATATACTAACATTCAGTACCACTGTGATAAGAGCAGATACTTTGTAAAATTTCAGTCCTTCCGAATGTGGTGCTGTGGGCTAATGCATCAGACTGCAAAGTCGTTTCAACTGCAAGGTTGATGGTTCAAGCTCACCAGCTGCTCAATGGAAACTCTATACAGGGTCGCTATGGTTCAGAATCCACTCAACAGCACTTAGCAACAACAATAACAACAATTACCCAGTGCATGGTTTATCTTGGTAAATGTCTTATTAGTACTTGAGAAGAATAAGCGCTTAGGTGCACTATTCTATAAACGTCAATTAAGTTAAGTCATTTTAGAGGGTTGCTCAAGCAGTCTATATTTGTAAGTAATTATTTAATTATTCTATCAGTTATTGAAGAAATGTGTGAAGACTCCAACTTGATTGCTGGTTTTACATTTCTGTCAGGTAGAGCAATTTTTCATTCATGTAACTGGAAGCTTTTTTATTAGAGTATAACATACAAGAACATTAAGCTTCGTCATTAGTTAACCCTTGGTGTGGCACTGTGGGTTAGTATGCCAGACTGCAAAGCTGTTTGATCCGCAATATCACTGGTTCAAGCTCACCAGCTGCTCCTCTGACACCCTATACAGGGCTGCTATGGGTTGGAATCGACTCGACAGCACTTAACAACAACAACAAATATGAAATGCCCATTTTTTTATTTTATAAGTAATATTGTTAATTTTGATAGCAATTTTATTTTTGATGTAGCCATATGGCAATTAATGCTTGCTGTTAGCCTACTATAACTTTTTCATTCTCTAACTTCAAATACTCCTGGTGCAGCCCTAGAGAATAAGTACTGGACTGCTAACCACAAGGTCAGCAGTTCAAATCCACCAGCTGCTCTATACAGTGTCACTATGAGCCAGAAATGACTGGACAGCACTTAACAACAACTTCAAAGATGTTGATGTTTTCCTCTAATATTTGCTGCTTTAAAAAAAAAAAAAACAACACAAAAAAACTCCATATTATTCCTTGTTTTTCAGTTTTACGATCTCACTCTTTAATTTTGTTTCAGTCTGTATAAATTGAATATAACTAGTGATATATCTTTGAATTTATCTAGCACTTTACTGTTCTTTTCCTTTTCCTTATTCTATGTACTTATTTCTCTATTTCTCCTTTTCCCCCACTTTAGGTTAAGGTTATAGAGGTTTTAATTACTTGATTTATATTCAATTTTATCTTCTCTCTTAACTTCTTTGCCATTCCTGGTTTTCTAAAAAAAAAAAAACAAACAAACAAAACAAAAACCTGATTTATGTATTAATGACCTAAGTGATTTATTTTATAGTCTTTCACAGGTCACATCTAGATTGTATATGTTCACTTACAGATATTTAGTTTTTTTTGAATTTTTATTTTGGCACTTTACCTGTGCTTTCTCTTTTATTTTACATTGAACTGCTTCTGATGAAATGTATATCGTCATTCGTATTGTTTGTTTCTTTGTGTGTAATATGGCTTTTTATCTAAGTACTTTCAATATTTTCTTTTTATATTTGTCTTTACACAAATTACATACCATTGTGGCATAGTGGGCTAATGCACTGGACTACAAGGTTGGCTTGAACCACAAAGTCAACAGTTCAAGCTCACCAGCTGCTCCTCAGAAACTCTGTACAGGGTTGCTATGAGTCAAAAACAACACAGCAGAACTTAACAACAACATTCTTAGGTGTGATTCTCCTTAAAATATTCCTTTGTTGTTGTTGTTGTGTGCCGTGGAGTCAGTTCCGACTCATAGTGACCCTGTATAGGGTTTCTGAGGCTGTAAATCTTTACTGGAGAAGAAATCCTCATCTTTCTCTTGTGGAATAACTGGTAGTTTCGAACTGCTGACCTTGCGGTTCGCAGCCCGATTCGTAACCAGTACGCTGTTAAGTTGAATTAAACTTCTTGAACCTGTAAATGAGGTCTCTCATCAATTTCAGGATATTCATAACCGTGATCTTCAAGACTTTCGCACTGTTACTTTTTCAGTTTTCTTTGATGAAACAAATTAAATATGTGTTATTTATTTTATATAGTTGCTAAGATCTTGGACATAGCATTTATTTTTAATTTCCATTCTTTTTTTTAAATTGATTTCAGTTTTTTATAATAGCTATTGACTTGGCTCCATAGTTACTGCTTTTTTTTTTTTTTTTTTTTTTTTTCTGAGTTCAATCTGATGATAAGACATGAAAATAAGTTTTCACTTCTGATATATATATTTTTATTTCTAGACTTCCTATTTGTTTATCTTTTCCTTGCATATGTTCATACGCATTGTTTTCTTTGTCAACTAAATCATTTAATATAATTATTATAAAGTTTTTTATCAACCCAACACCTTGCTTATCTCTCTAACTAATTCTTTTGAACTCTGAGTTTGGATTACATGTTCTTGCTTCTCCACACATCATATAATAACAATAATAAAAATAACAATAAAACCTATAAAGATGCAAAAAGAGGTAAGCTTAGGTAAGATTGTCTTGTTTGAGAGCAGAAGTAAGGTCACAGAGAGTTTATTGGTGTGTCATTGTAAGTAAATAAAAAATATGACTGAAAAAGACTTCGGGCACTAAGGCTCATTAAGAATTCTCACTTAAATGGAGAAGCCGAGTCCTGTGGCAAAGATGATATTTACGTTATCCCTTTCCCACTAAATTGTTCAAAATGGTTTCAAGATGGTCACCATTAAGTTTGTGACAACGTGGTTGTCAACATGGTTAAAAATAACATGGTTAAAAAACACAGACAATTGGTCAGACTTGAGAATTATATAGAAAATTACTTTACTCATCATTACTGGTACAAGGAACTCACTGAAGCAATTAGAGTTACACACTAACCATGGTCCTGGTTTACGTAGTCCTGGGACTGTGGAAAACCTTACCAAGATTGGAAAGCTATCATTCCCAAAGAAGGCATATTCCTGAATGTGCAATTCAGATGTTGTCTAGCAAGAAACTGAACAAAAAACTTTCAAGAGGGTGAAACCCAAAGATAAGTGAATAATGAACAAGAGATTTTCTGATATAGAGCAAATTCAGGATCTTATGAGGTCCTGCCCAGCAGTATCATAATGCTATGGACTAGTGATAGTTGTGTACCACCCACTGCTATTTTCCAACAAGAAAATAGTCATTTCACTACTTTATGTTTGCATTTGGGAGAGTAAAAATACACTGCTCTTAAAATGCTATCAATAGTGACATCTATAACTGATAAAGCAACAAAGCATTAACTGGATCGTCTAGATGTTGAGCTCTATACGAACTGAGGATCTAACTGATTGATACCCCTTGGAGAAATGAAGGGATCTTCTTTATGATTGTATGAAAAGACAGGTGCATTATTTGGTGGTGATGGAAGGTAGAATGAGATACATACCATACCAACAGATAACAAATCAATTCTGGTACACTGTGACCCTGTGTGTGTTAGAACAGAACTGTGTTCCATGTTGTTGCTACTGTCAGGTACCCTAGAATTGGTTCTGACTCATAGTGACTTTATGCATAACAGATTGAAACTGCCCTATTCTCACAACTGTTATTACTTTTGAGCCCATTGCTGCTGCGACAGTACCCATCCATCTTGTTGGAGGTCTTCGTCTTTTTTTCTGACCCTCCCTCCACTTTTCCAAGTATGATGTCCTTCTCCAGTTGTGAGGATTATTGCTTTCTTTACAATGAGGTGCAATCCAGAAAGGAGGAAGTAGTCTTTGATGTTCAGTAAGTATTTCAAGTCCTCTTCACTTCCAGCAAGTAGGAGTGTATCATCTGCATATCACCAGTTGTTAATGAGTCTCCACCAATCTTGTTGCCACACTGTTCTACATATAATCCTACTTCTCAGATTATTTGTCCAGCATATAGATTGAATTGGCATGGTGAAAGGATACAGGCCTGATGCACACCTATCCTGATTTTAAATTATTCAGTAACTCTTAAGTCTTTGTCAATGTACTGTTGCAAGCATTACTTCAAGAAACTTTTACTTCCATGTGACATGAATGATAGTGCTCAATGATTTCAGGCCCACCTCTCTTTGGAATGGGCACAGATATGGGTCTCTTCCAATCAGGTGGCAACAGGTAACTGTCTTCCAATTGCATGGCATAGATGAGTGAGCATTCCCATTGCTGAATCAGTTTGTTAAAAGTTTTCAAATTGTATCCCCTCAATTCCTAGACTACAAATTGACTACAACTGTGGAAAGAAATGATGAAAAGGTTCCATATCATCAGTGAAAACAAGGCCAGGGGCAGACTGTGGAACAGATCATCAATTGCTCATATGCAAATTCAAACTGAAGCTAAAGAAAAGGAAAACAAGTTAAAGAGAGCCAAAATATGACCTTGAATATATCCCACCTGAATTTAGAGTTCATCTGAAGAACAGATTTGATACACTAAATACTAAAGACTAAAGACCAGAAGAGTTGTGGAATGACATCAAGAACATACAGGAAAAAGCAAAATGTCATTAAGAAGACAAAAAAGAAGGAAAAGAACAAAATGGATGTCAGAAGAGACACTAAAACTTGCTCTCTAGCGTAGAGATGCTAAAGCAAAGAAGAAATGAGGAGGAACAAGAGCTGAACGGAATATTTCAGAAGTCAGTTCAAGAAGACAAAGTCAAATATTACAACAAAATGTGCAAAGACCTGGAGTCAGAAAACCAAAAAAGAAGAACACACTCAGTATTTCTCAAGTGGGAACTGAAGAAAAAATTGAAGCCTCCACTTCCATTATTGAAAGATTCTCTGATCAAATTATTGAATGATGCAGAAAGCATCAAAAGAAGATGGAAGGAATACACAGAGTCACTGTACCAAAAGAAAATAGTTGATGTTCAACCATCTCAAGAGGTAGCATATGATCAAGCCCAATGATACTAAAGGAAGAAGTCCGACAGGCATTGAAGGAATTGGCAAAGAACAAGGCACCAGGAATTGATGGAATCAAAATTGAAATCTTTCAAGAAAGTGAGGTGGCACTGGAGGTACTCAGTCATATATGCCAAGAAATTTGGAAGACAATTATCTGGCCAACTGATTGGAAGAGATCTGTATTTGTGCCCTTTCATAAGAGAGGTGACCCAACGGAATGCAGAAATCATCAGACAATATCTTTGAAATCCCATGTGAGTAATGTTTTACTAAAGGTAATACAGAAACAGCTGCAAGCATACATTGACAGAGAACTTCCAGAGGCTCAAGTTGGATTCAAAAGAGGATATGGAACAAGGGATATCATTGCTGATGTCCGATGGATCTTGGCTGAAAGCAGAGGATATCAGAGATGTTTATCTGTGCTTTATTGACTATGCAATACAACTACCACCCCTATTCTTTCCATCTTCTTTTAATACTTTTGATTGTGTGGATCATGACAAGCTATGGACAGCATTGTGAAGTATGAGTATTCCTGAACACTTAATTGTG
>NW_006408547.1:7625312-7627326 GCF_000296735.1 Chrysochloris asiatica | reverse complement strand
TCTCTTCCCACAGATGTAGTGAATTTGATTCTTGTGTATTCTATCAGGTGAATAGTCACTTTTTATGTTGTTTTATAAAAGGAATTTGTCACGAATTAGCCGTTGGTCTCATAAAATTTGATCATGCTATCTCCAGCATCATTTCTATTACCAAGGCCATGTTTCCCACCTCTGCACTGGACTGCTAACCCAGTTCAAACTCACCAGCTGGTCGTTGGAAACCCTTTACAGGGTTGTTATAAGTTGGAAATGACTCGAGGGCACTCAATGACAGTCTTTCCTTTTTGTTTTCAGCCTTTACCTTCCAACCATCAGTAAAAATCAATAGATCTTGATTGCATTCTCAATCAGTTTCAGATTGATGAAGTTGGTAAAATTCTTCAATTGTATCATCACTGGCTTTGGTGGTTGATGGGTAACTTTTAATAATTTTGGCATTACCTGATCTTTCTTGGGTGTAGATATTATCCAATCACAGACAGCATCATACTCAAGAGACATCTTCAAATATTCTCTTTGATGATAAATGCAACTCTATTTCTTTTCAATTTGTCATTCCCGGCATATGACTGCTTAATTCAAAATGGTTAACATCAGTGTGTGGCAATGTAGTATAAGAACTGGAACACAAGTAATTTGAACAGCAAGTCAGCACTTCAAACTCACCAGCCACTTCTCAGAAACACTATGCAGAGTCAGTATGAGTTGGACTCACTGACTCTAAACAATTAACAATGCCCAGGATATTGATCTTTAGGAGTTCCAGTTCATTTCTGACCTATTTCTTTCTTCCTGTATGGTGATCTTGATGGCATCCCACAACTCTTCTGGTCTTCTAATTTTCCTCGACTAATACTTTGTACAAACCATGTTCAGATATCTAATGAATGTTTGCAGCTGTTTTTCCTCATTTTGAGTTGTGCCGCATCAGCATATGAAGCTCCTAAAAGTTTTACTTCATTCATTTCATTATGGTCAAGTCTAGGTTGAGGACATAGCTCTTCCCTAGTCGTATTTTGACTGCCTTCCTACCTGAGGGGCTCATATTGTGGGAGTATTTCTGCAAATGTTCTGTTGTTATCCATAATGTTTTCATTTCCTAGGACTATAGCTGACAAAGTTCCACTGCTGTCCATAATGTTTTCAGTCATTGTTCATTTAGAAGTTGTCCTCCTTTTTTCCTACCCTGTCTTAGTATGGAAGCGCCATTAAAACGTGTCCATCATGGGCAAACTTGCCTATTTAAATATCTGGGTACTTAGAATATTTAATAAAAAATAAAGTATTTAAAATATCCAGGGGATAGTTTCCCACATCACAGCAACATGCAAACCAACCCAGAAGGACAAACTGACAGTGCTCTACAGGGTTTTTAAATAACTGCTTTTTCAGAACTAAATCAGCAGACCTTTCTTTATAAAGGTGTCTTTATCCAATAGAAACCCACTCCAAGCAACCCTCTACGGCACAATAAAACTACTCCCTATGGCTTCTAAGACTGAATCTTTACAGAAACAGAAAGCCTCATATTTGCTCCAAAAGACAATGCCTACTGATTCTTTAAATTACTCACCACCCACTATTCTTTTTATTTATTCTTCAGAATACCTGGGAGGGTTTCTCAATCTTGATATGATTGACATTATCTAGCCAGACAATTCTTTGCTGTAGCAGTTCGTTCTGCATATCGATGGCTTTTACTCACTTGAGCCCAATACCAAACCTGCCCCACTGTGACAGCCAAAAATGTCTCCAGGATTTTCCAAATTTCCCCTAAGAGAATAGGGTCACAGTCACCCTTAGCTTAGAATCCTGATGTTAGATGCAGTTTTAAACAGCTGAATTTGTCTTTCTTCTTATTGTCTTTTTCTATTACCATTTTCACATTCTTTTTCCACGTTCGTTCTCTTGGCAAAATTTGGCTTGCTATTTACCCTTAGCACTTCTCTCCAACAACAGAAAGCACGTGATGCTACAGTCGTCACTTTCTCACATATATCGATTGTTAAGTGTT
>NW_006408547.1:7622049-7624767 GCF_000296735.1 Chrysochloris asiatica | reverse complement strand
CTCCATGGCACATCGCCACAACCACCAAGATTCACAGCATCAGACACCCTATAAAGAGTCACTACGAGTTGGAAACAACTCCACAGCACACAGTCACCACCACCACCATGGTCTCATTTCATGTAGGACGTGAGATTAAGTCTGCTGTGTGTGCTCAGTCTAATACATTGAAATCACACACTTCCCTAATTCTTGAATATCTTGTCCCTAACATTTGCTGACTACTAGATATCTCTATCTGTATCTGCATAACTATCTATTTGTATATATCTGTATCAATATCAATATCAATATCAGTTCTAAGGAGCTCTGTAGCCTTGTGGTTATGAACCAGGCTGCAAACCTCAAGGTCAGCAGTTCGAAACCACCAGCTGTTCTGCAAGAGAAAGATGAGGCTTTCTGCTCTCATAAAGATTTACAGCCTCAGAAACCCTGTACAGGGTCGCTATGAGTTGGAACTGACTCCAGGGAACATAACCACCACCACATATCAGTTCTGGTGTGGTGTTGTTGGCTAATGCACTGGACTGCAAAGTCAGTTAGAATCACCAGGTCGCTGATTCAAGCTCACCAATCGCTCCTTGGAAACCCTATGCAGGGTCGCTATGGGTCACAACCGACTTGATGGTACATAACAACAACAACGTACCAAGCTATATATTTGGTATTGTCTTCTATGGATGATATCTGTCCTATTTCCAAGTTAGTGATTCTTCATTGCTTTTTAATGAGTAATAAATCTCAACCAAATCATTTGGACACACTATTTGTAGAAACATAATCACATACATATGCAAATATAGACCTAATTTTACATGTCAATATGTTTATATTTTGCATATGAAAAATTGCAATAAATAAGTACTGTTGATCACACCACATACTCACTCATTAAATATATGTGCAAGAACTGAAAAAAATTACCAGTCTCTTAAAATATTATGTTAATTTGTTCAACTGCAAATAAAACAAAAAAAAATCTACTTTTATTACAATTATTCTCTATCATAATCCTTGCAATGTTCATAGAAAGGGACACTTCCTTGGTAAGAAAAAAAGAAAGAAAGAACGAAAACTGCGAAAAGCATAGTTTCGAGATCATCATTTAGAACACGGTACCTTTTCACTCATTCAAAGATTATTTTCCTTCGTTAGCTTTGTAATAGTTATCTTTCCATCTTACACTTAAGGTTTCTGCAAACTGCATTCCTAGTTCTTGATAACCTAATAGCCTCTAATAACACAATTATTGTATTGTTTCTGTTGTTGGGTCATTTGTTGCTGTTGAGTCATTTCTGACTCATTGTGACACCATGCACAACAGAGTGGAACACTGCTCAGTCCTACGCCATCCTCCCGATTGGTGGGATGACTGGACCCATTGTTACTGCCACACACTATTACCCCATTTCTCTTTCTCACTGACCCTCCACTGTCATAAACTTGATGTCCTTTTCCAGGGACTGGTGCCTTTTGACAATATGTCCAAAGAACCAGAGGTGAAGTCTCCCCATCCTGACTTCTAAGGAGTATCCTTAGAAGTTGTACTACTTCCAACAAAAATCTGTTCTTTTGGTAGTTCATGGTATTCTTAGTATTCTTTACCAATACCATAGCTCAATACATTGATTCCTCTACAGTCTACCTTATTCATTATCCAGCTTTTGCATGCATATGAAACAGTTTAAGCATATGGCTTACGTGAGGTTCACCTTAATCCTTAAAGTGATCTCTTTATTCTTTAACACTTTAAAGAGGTCTTTTACTACAGATTTGCCCAAAGAAATATGTCCTTGATTTCTTCACCACTTCATGAGCATTTATCATAGATCCAACCAAAATGAAGTCTTTGACAACTTCAATGTCTTCTCCATTTATCATGACACTATGTATTGGTACAGTTGTGAGGATTATCTCTCTCTTTCGCTTTTTTTTTTTTTTTACTTGAGGTGCAGTCCATACTGAAGGAGCCATACTGGTGAACTACTCAACACACAATCAGCAGTTCAAGACCACCAGCTCTGCAAGGAAAGAAGATGAGGCTTTTTGCTCCCATAAATATTACAGCCTTGAAACTCCATACAAGGTAGCTATGAGTTGGAATCGACTCAGTGGTACACAAGTATCATCTTTGATCTTCATCAGCATTTCAAATTCTTTTCCCTTCCAACAAGTAAAGTTGTGTCATTTGCATATTACAGCTCACTAAAGGAGCTCTGGTAGCTTAGTGGTTATGAATCGGGCTGAGAACCTTAAGGTCAGCAGTTCAAAACTATCAGCTGTTCTCAGGGAGAAAGATGAGGCTTTCTGCTCTCATAAAGATTACAGCCTCGGAAACCCTGTACAGAGTCGCTATGAGTCGGAGCCAATTCCATGGCACGTAACCACCAACCACCATCATTGAGTCTTTCTCTAACTCTGATGCCATGTTTATATAGTTCCAAGACTTCCAAATCCTTCCAAAGTTATAACTTTCTCAATAGGTTTGTAAAAATTAAAGGTAGATCTTACAGAAATTTTAGTAATTTATTTTAGGGTCATAATGGGTCAGAATTAAATTGATGGAATGTTTTATAATTTTTTAATCATTAATAAAAATTTCAGAAACATATTATTTTAGCATTCCCTTCACATAATCCTGTCTAATTTTAGGTCTAAAAATGTCAAATTCATTTTTAGGAATATAACTCTGCTTTTAATGAACTGTATACTTTTCTT
>NW_006408547.1:7576477-7621539 GCF_000296735.1 Chrysochloris asiatica | reverse complement strand
TTGTGGCCCTGTGGGATAAACACTAGACTGTTAACTGCAAGGTCGACAGTTCAAATATACTAGCTGCTCCTTTACAGGGTCATTATGACTCAGAATATCTCAATGACACTTAACAACAACATTAAAAGAAAGCTTTATTAATAATCAGTAAAGGATGAGTAAATAAATTTTGAGTAGATATGTTTGGAGACAAAGACGGTAAAGTTAAAATTTTAGAAAATACATATATATTTTTTTTTCTTTTAAGTTGTTCTTAATCCAAAGGTAGCAAACACTGCCACTTTTGTACCAATCGATACCATGTCTTTATTATTCTGTGCATATCAGAACAGCTTCCAAATGCCAGTACCATCATTTCTTTGCTTGAGAACCATCTCTGTTCTCTGAAGTTCACATAACTGCCTTATTAATAACCCTGAAGAAGACCTTTTAACAAAAGACCAATAAGAGTGGATCTATAAAATCTTTAATCTTCTTGCTCCACCGTGGCATGACCATGTGATACATATTTTGTCTTAGTACCTTAGAGATTTTAATCTGAGAAAACTCATCTGACCTTGAGCTGCAACTTGCTCTATTAAAAACAAACAAACACACACACAAATTTTTATTAACTGCTCTTTCCCCCTCAATTGTTCACTTTTGTACAATCTTCTTCTGGTGTTTCTTGTAAACACCTTCGAAGACAACCATTTGCACTGGAATACTTTCCTACTTCTGCTTCTATGAGTACCTAAGACATTGTACTAACAGTCATAGATAGGAAGTTGATCTTCAGAATATGATTAAAATGTTCGATGACTTGCCATGCAGCTGTTCAACATGGAACCCTATGCTGGTATTGGAAAGAGGTGGTGATATAGTCTAGCATGGCAAAGCATCCAATTATTAAGAAACTCAATTGAGGTGAATTGGCATGGAATACATATGATACTATGTGTCTAGTATTTGTGTCATATGGAGATCTTGCCAAATCTTGATTTTAAAAGTTAAAAAAAACCCGAAGTAACAGTTGCTATGGCATCAATTTGGACTCATGGCAACACCATGATTTCAGAATAGAATTGCCTTACATAGTATTTCCATAGCTATGCAGTTTCAAAATCATATAACCAGACCCTTCTTACAAGGTACCCTGGGTGGGTTTGAACGTCACCTTTCAGTTAGTAGTCTAGTGCTTAACCATGTATACCAACCACCAAGGGATTATCCTCTGCCTGTTTATTCATTGGCCTGGTCCCTGATAACACCAGATGGATCATGGCAGATGGCAGAAAATAAACACTAACTTAATAAAGGTAGTTCCTTAGCAACTACTAGCTGGATTCACTCTCTTTAGATGACTGGCATCACAAATCCTCTGACACTTAGCATGCAGGTATTGATCTGACAAATGTGTTCTTTCTAATTCCCATCAGGAAAGATGATCAGAAGCTGTTTCCATAGACTCAGTATAGGCAGCATTACACATTCATGTTGTTATTCTAAACAGGCCTTTGCAACTAGTGACAGAGGTCTAGACAAGCAAATTAAACCAAACAAGGTTCCGGATGCAGATGAGGGCACTAGAATGGGAAGTAGGGGAGAGAGAAGATGGATATTGACTAGTGCAACAGGGATTGTAGCTTTTCCCACTAAACTTCCTGCTGTAACTGCTTTGATTTTGTTTATTTAATTGTGACTGGTCACTTTCTGGCACATCTGGTAACATGAGGGAGGAAACAATATGAAGCGTTAGTGTTCTAATTAGCTCAAATGTGTAGCTGAAGCAGGTCCTATTGGAGCCCTGTATTTCCTCATCTTTCCAACTCAGTGAATTCTAACCCAAATTGTAATCCTCAGCACCTACCCTTCTTTCTCTAAGTGTTTTCTTATTTCCACCCCACCCCTACCTCCCCCAGGGGGAAAGGGGCTCTGCAAGTCACTTTGCTGCTCTTATCACAATCCAGCTGGGATATAAATTGACACCATGGGGTGCTGCACTTTTCTAAGCCCTGACTTGGCATTTACTCCCCTGGGAGCTGGGAAGACTCTGAGAGCCCGATTTACACTGGCTTGTGAATTCCCTAGAAGAATTCAAAACTCTTGTTAATTGTTGTGATGATAGGCTTACATTTACCACTACATTTCTTTTAAATTTCAATGGTTTCACCATCCTTGCCTCACTCCCCAAATTCTCAGAAACCCTGTACAGGGGTCGCTATGGGTCGGAACCGACTCGATGGCACATAACAACAACAATACTATCAAGTACTTTTTTTTTTTGAATCCTTGATTTGATGCTGCTTCTAATAAGATCCAAATTAAGAAATCAAGAAACAGAGAGGAAGCATAATGTACTGGAGATTGAGATATGTGCCCATTAAATATTAAAATTTTGTGTTGAAAAAAACATTCAACAATGAGGTCCCATAACCTCCTTCAACCCTGTTGAAACAATTATTGTACTCTATTGTAACCGTCTGCTTTCTAGTTGGTATTCCTAATTGTATCAAACCCTAAGAATAGTGTATACCATGTAACATGCTTTCTATAAAATTTTATTGATTGAATATGTGGTGTGGTGCTATAGGATAAAGCACTTGACTGACAGGCCACTTTGAACCACAAGTCAGTGGTTCAAACTCACCAACCACTCCCTGGAAACCCTACACAAGGTCACTATGAGTCAAAACAAACTTCTTTATTGTATAGGGTCCATGTAGTACATCTGCTTTGTACACTATCTTGCCAGAAGTCTTTTTGCATATTTACATATTTCTGATCATTGTTGTTGCTAAGTGCCTTCCAGTAGATTCTAACATATAGCAAACCTGTATAGGTTTTCCAAGGAGTGTCTGGTAGGTTTGAACGACTGACCTTATGGTTAGAAGCCCAATGCTTTTCCTATAGTGTCACATCAAGGAGATCAAATGAAACAGACACAGATGAAAATCATGGAGCCCTGAACTTCAGATTAAAGGGTATATACGTAGATTGATGCTAACCAGAAGAAGATGCTGAGCAGGGATGGTAAGAGAGGGAAAGTGACTGATAAATAGCTGGTCAAGCATGACACAACCATAGTGAACTATTGTGAGCAGCTGAGATAAGTAAGAGAAGGTGCCCAGGCAGCAGTGATTCACACAGGCAGTGGGAAAGGTGCAATTGCTATTTTTCCTCATGCTCTGTTGGTGACCAGAGGCACATCTACCCACACCACAGACCCAGCTTTCTGAGAGTCTGGAATCACCTAGTTGTGAGGCAAGTGCAGGCTGCACCATATTGCTGTCTGGATTGAGGCAGATTTGGCTCTGTAAATTCAGACTTACAGAACTTGCAAAGTCAACAGATCAACATTAGTCTAGCAGAAACTCTCATAACCAGGCACCCTGTTCCTAATTGTTCCCTGGTCCTAACAGACACTGAAGCCAGCTGCATCAAGGTCCTCCATCCACTACTATCAGATTGAGGGTAAGGAACATAGCAAACACCTAGGCCTATTGGAACTCCATCTAGGTCCAGGTACTCCAAGGTCACATCCTTCCCACGTTAACATCCTGAGCCCTATGGTTAGCACTTTTCTCCTCTAGATTCAGCAGCTGCACATTTTTGTTTTAGGGTTTTTTGTTTGTTTGTTTGTTTGTTTGTTTGTGGGGGTAGGGGTAGTTTCTATCATTGTTTTGATGTTTTTATTTGTTTGTTCGTTTTTTTTTTCTACTTCTTCTCTTTTCATTTCCTTGAATTTAATCCTTCTCTTTTTTTCCACCTTTGTTTTTCCTTCTTTTCTTATGTTTCTCATTTTCCCTCTTTAGTTTTTTCTTTTTGTGCTTTCTTTACTAATCGATCTTTTCATCCATCTTCTTCCTCATTTTTCGAAGTACTTTAAATTTTTTTCCTCCTTTTGTTTTTTTCTTATTTTTCTCTTCTATAGCTCCATTTCCCTAGATCTCTTTTCTCTTTTTAGTTATCGTAGTCTTTTTTACTGGTTGCTACCTGTTTTTATTTCTTTTTTCTCATTATTTTCTCTCTTCATTGTTGATTGTTTGTTTACTCTGCTTTATTTTCATGTTTGTGTGTCTGTGAGGGGAGGTAGGGATTTTTCCTCTTTCCTACCTGACAGGAGACAGCAACCTTGTCTATACAACTGTATCCTCTACAGTTCCATCCACTGAGCAAGAGCCAATACCATCTCTTATACCACCTGATCAATCCACACCAGGAAAACTCAACCTAAACTGTGGTGCATGAACAGTGACCAAAGAACAGTACACATGCTTCCATTCTTTAGCTACAGGGACAGTTGCCTAGAACCTAAGAACACATCAACATACAATCATCAATTACATCCAAATGCAACAACACCACAATGCCCCAGAGACAACAAACAATATTAACTCACATGAAGAAACAAGAGATAATGGCTCAAATAACCAATGCAGAGCTAGAAAACATTTCCGAGGAAGAAAAGGTAATGGAATTAACTGAAAGAGAATTTAAAAGAATGATATTTATGTATCTTTAAAACACAGAAAGAAAGATCAAGGAAAGCAAGGAGAACACAGAAAATAGTTTAGAAGAATTCAGGAAAGCACTACAAAAGCAAACAGACCAAATCTAAAAAATATATATAAATGTAAATGTTGAAACAATATAATACCTAGGAATATAAATCCAGAAGCTCAAATAGTCCAGATTTCAGAAGTGAACAATACATTGAACTGGCAAAGGAGTACATTCAAAGGAATGGAAGCCCAAATTAGTGAACTTGAAGATAAATTTCTCAATACTAGTATGCTAGAAGAACAATCAGAAACAAGAATCAAAAACTTCAAAGAAACTATATGGGATACCATGAAGTAGAATAACTTATGGATGATCAGAATTCCACAACAGGAAGTGATAATCAAAGTTACTTAGAAAATTGTAAATGAGTTGTTGGGAAGAAAACTTCCCTAACATGATGAAAGGCAAGAAGATAAGTATATAAAACCTGAACGAGCTTCAAAAAAGAAGGTGGTGGTGGTGGTATGCTGTGAGTCAGTTCTGATTCATAGTGACCCTGCATAGGGTTTCTGAGGCTGTAAATCTTTATGGCAGCAGAAAGCTTCATCTTTATTCCACAGAACAGCAGGTAGTTTAAAACTGCTGATCTTGAGGTTGGCAGTGTAAACACTATACTACCAGCGCTCCCCAAAAACAATCACCAAGATATATTATAATTAAACTTTCCAAAACCAAAGAGCATCTGAGGAAATATAGTAAATTATTTACAAAGGATAAATAATAAAACTGAGCTCCAATTTCTCAGCAGAGACCATACAGGAAAGAAGGCAATGGGATTACATATACAAAACTGAAAAAAAAAAAAAAAAAAGTCAATCAAGAATAATATATATACCCAGTAAACTTGTCCCTCAAATATGGTGGTGGAATTAGCACACTTCCAGATAAACAGAAATTAAAGGAATTTATAACCACAATACCAAATTTAGATTGAGAACCAACAATAGCAGACAACAACCTGAGATAAACATTCAAGATAACAGCACCCACAACTCAATCCAGATATGGAAGTATTTAAAGCAAAACAAATTTGCAAAATTGAAAATAAGGAACCAGAGATATTAATTTATAATGAAGTCAACTACAAAGCAGAAAGAAGGAATAGTGTTGGTACAATACTTCCAAATAGCAAGGAAGTAAAGTAGAATCTAAGATAAGACAGGCTGTTTAAAATAAAGAAAATTATAATAAATTATAGGGTGATCTCAATGAAAATTAATTCCCATCAAAATAAAAAAGAGGAAAATCAGAAAGAATTAGTAAAAATGAACACAACAGAAACAAAAATAAAAAGAAAATCCACAAAGAAAGCTAACTCAGTGCAGAAAATTATGTAGAACAAAGAAATCCGCATCATCAAACAAAGGAACAACAAAATGACAGCGATCAATTCATACCTATCAATAATTATACTGAATGTAAATTGATTTACTGTATCATCAAGAGACAGAGAACAGCAGAATGGATAAGAAAAGAGGATCCGTAAGTATGCTGTCTACAAGAGTCACATCTTACATGAATAGATATTGGACACCCATGTTTACTGTAGCACTATTCATAATAGCAAAAAGATAGAGTCAGGCTAAGTGCTCATCAACAAAAGAATGTTTAAACAAACTTCAGTACATATGGTGGTGATGGTGTGTCATGGAGTCGGTTCCACATCATAGTGACCCTGCATAGGGTTTCTGAGGCTGTACATCTTTAGGGGAGCAGAAAGCCTCATCTTTCTCCCATGGAACAGCTGGTAGTTTTGAACTGCTGACCTTGAGGTTAGCAACCTGAGTCACAACCACTACGTTACCAGAGCTCCTTTGGTACATAGACACAACGGAATACCACACAAAATGGATGGACCTGAAGGGCATTATGTACACAAAACTGTCAATCACAGTAGAATGAATATTGTATGTCACAACTGTTGTAAAAGGCTCAGAAAAAGTTTTCTTGCTTTAAAAAAGAAAAACATTCTATGATGGCTAAGGGAGTGGAACTTTTTACAGCTTATAGGGTAGACACATATTAAAATGGGTGATGGTGCAGGCAATGTACAACAAAAGGAAGGTTGGTAGAAGAAAGATGAAGGCAACAGAAGACCCAGGGAGGAATTCAAAGGTTAAAGTGAATAGAGGTAAATACTGTTAAATGATGGTTCATAGGGGAGATTGCAATCACTGTAATATAGCAAGTTTATAATTTGTTGACTGTAAAACTGATGATCTGATCTGTAAACCTTCACTCAATAAAAAGTAAAAAAAAAAAAAAAATAGAAACATTAAAAAACATTTTGGCAAGCTGCAAATCTACAAATATGGAAGATGATTGAAAAAATAAGGAGATCAAGTCAGAAAGAAGAATTTTCCAGGCTTATAGAAGTAATTAGTGGAATTACTCATATATTTACGTGCACTCCTATATGTTGTGAAAGTTTGCATATAATGTTGCCTCATATTTCATGTTTGGATTTCCTAGTTATTCTACTTAATTGCTTCTTGTTGTTAAGTGCTGTCAAATCAATTCTGACTCAGAGCAATCCTGTAGAAGGTTTCCAAGAAGTGGATGTTGGGGTTGCACCCCAATCTTAGCAGTACAGTGCTTAACTTTTAGCACCACACAAGGACTAACTCCTAGGACTTCAAAAATAACACTTAAACCAGAGTTTAACGACCTGGAATAAAAATTACTCAAAATGAATCCATTTGTAAAATAATTCTAGAAGATGTTTTAAATATTCATACATAATTGGAAGCAAGTTATCATCCAAACTCAGTGCCTTCCTGCTCTTTAACCTCACTGTAATTTTTCTGTTCCTATCTTTAACCACTGGTGGTTCTTGTTGTGCAGTCAAATTAATTCAGACTAACTATGGCCCTATAGGACCGAGGCGAACTGCTTCATTGGCATTCCAAAACTGTAAATCTTTTATGGAAACAGATTGCCTCACCTTTCTTTAACCAAATCCCACACACAGGGTACCGGAGCTCCTTCCCATAAGTATAGTTGGTGTTGTAGTTGTTAAGTGCTATCTAGTCAGTTCCAAATCATAGCAGCCCTGCATAGATAGGGTTTCCAAGGAGTACTTGGTGGTTTTGAACTTTTGAACTTGTACTTAGCAGTCCAGTGCTTGTCCTAGAGTGCCATAGAGCCCAGGGAACTCTACTAGGTTATTGTGTGCCATCAAACCAATTCTGATTTATAGAAACCCTATCTGAAAAGGAAATCTTCCCAATAATTGTTTGGACTGTAAAATTTACAGGAAGGAGTCCGAGAGGGGCAGTAGGTTATATGTTGGGCTACTAACCATAAGGTTGGTGATTGGAACCAACCAGCCATTCTGCTTAAGAAAGATGAGGCAGCCTGTTTTGTTAAAGATTTACAGCCTTTGAAACCCCATGGAACTTATTCTGTCCTACTGGTAACTATGAGTCAGAATCTACTCAACAGCAGTGTGTTTTAATCTGGAAGGGACCAGATTGACCACAGTTTTTCTCCCATGCAGCAGCAGGTAGGCTTGAACTATGACCTTTCAGTGAGCATCCAAGTGTTAAATCATCTTAATCATTGTGTACTAGAGGGGTGTGTGAGATCACAGAGACTTTGTGTACGCTGGCTGCTGGGTTATTGACTCATAGAGAATTTTTACTTTTCTCTTTTTCTTCATCAGTATTGAATGTTTACATAATGATTGTGAATTTTAAATCATAGCTCAGAATTTGTAACATAGAAAATAACTTAAAGATCACTAAATCAAAATTAGTAATACAGGTTTGCTTTTAGAAGGAATTGAAATTTGGGGGAAATATATAATTTTTGACCAATGATATGTACAGGGGGATTCTTTGCCAATCCAATGTGTGGAAATAAATTCATTTCCTTATTTACATTGTGCAGTAGTACCCATGTTCCTCTGTAATGTTAGATGAACAATCTTTTCACTCATCCCACATAATCTTTAAGCCATTACCCTTCACATCTCAGATGTTAGTCCTGTGGTTTGGCAGGAGGCCATAAAGGAATGAAAAAGAAATCGATTTTGATGATGATGATGATCCGTATGGTGATGTTTCCATTCTGTGCAACTATACAGAGAGCTGAATAGTGCAGAAAACTTCTTTAGCTGCAGTTTTCTCAATTGAATGAGCACAAAGCTAGCATGAATCCATTAAAAAAAGCACTTTTGATTCCCAGAAACTGAGTATTAGGAATATGTGAGCATACTGGAAAACGTTCAAAACTGAACATCAGGAGTAATTAAGGGAATGGAGAGATTGATTTATGAGAAAAGATTAAAAGAGCTCAATCTGTTTAGCTTGGCTAACAGACAACTAAGTAGGGGATATGGTAATTGTTTACAAGTACTTACAGGATGTAAATATCAAGGCTGGAGCAGAAATGTTCACGATGAGATCAGAAAGCCTAAATCACTCCAAGTTAATAAAGAGAAATTTAGGTTGACTGCCATCCAAAATTTGGTGATGGTTGAGGCTTTGCAATAAGAATTGTCTCTTCAGAACTAATGGAAAAGCAAATTCCTTGTGATGGTTAAATGTAAAATCATCTTTATGATTCCAAAGCTGTTACTCATTTATCACCATTATTGAAGTTGCATCACTGTCTGTGCTGAATTGGCTTTCTGGTTTTCTACACTGATTAAAAAAAATAAGGAAGCAGTACTTATTAAAGATGCTTTATAAAGATATTATGTAATCTATAACTCTCTCTATATAGATAGATAGATAGACAGATTCAGATGCAGGTATAGACACATTATTATTCCTTTTAATAAAACAAAATAGCTTTTTAAAAATCTGTCTTTATACAGGAAAATTGTGTTTTGGAGTAGTAATTGAAATGTAACATCTTACAAATCCATATACATCAATTAAAATATAAAAGTATATGTTCATATATATTTAGAAAAGAGTATATGTGTTATAATATAAAAATTTGTATTTTAAAATTGATAGCAATACAAAATCTACAGTAAATGATCATATACATGAAAGTTTGCTTTATAGCAAAATTGTTACTATTGTTATTGAAATATGCTGAAATTATACAGGATTCAAAACTAAAATAATCATTCCAAACAAAACTTTGTTTTAATAAAATAATGTTATTGACTTTATATCATCAGAAAATATGTATGTATATATGCATGTGTGTGTGTGTGAGACAAAGAGAGAGAGAGTATGGATCCAAGTTTAATTTATTTATTGGTCCAGAAATGAAGCAAAGGAGTAAAACAGAAAATTTGAATGGGCAGCTTGAGAAAACAATATTGTATTGTTTTGACTTTAATGAAATGTGTAAAACCTTGGAGTTTTGACTTTAATGAAATATGTAAAACCAAAAGGGAAGAACATGTTCATCATTTCTCAAGCCAAAAAAAAAAAAAAAAATGTAGGAAAAAAATGCAATCCCCTTATTTTTAATACTGAAGGATTCTATGGGGAAAATGTTGAATGCTGCAGAAAGCATCAAAAGAAGATGGAAGGACTACACACAATCACTATTCCAAAAAGAAATGGTCAATATTCTACCATTTCAGGAGGTAAATGTGATTAAGAACTGATGGTTCTGAAGGAAGAAGCCCAAGCTGCACTGAAAGCTCCATGAAATGAGAGAATACAAATTAATATCTTTCAACAAATTGATGCAGTCCTGAAGACGCTCATTCATCTCTGCCAAGAAAATCTGGAACAGAGTTATCACACCAACTAATTGGAGAATATTCATATTTGTGCCTATTTCCAGAGAAACCTGACCCAATGGAATATGGAAATAATACAACAGTAAAATTTTGAAGAAAATTTTAAATGGTTATGAAAGTATATCAAGGGAACAGTGTCACTATGGGTCAGAACTGACTCGACGGTACTTAAAAACAACAACAACCATAAATTCAAATGGGATTCAAAAGAGCATGTAGAACTGGGGATATCATTGGATGCAAGCAGAGAACACTAGAAAGATGTTTACTTTTGTTTTATTGACTATGCAAAAGCTTTCAATGGTATTGACTATAACATACCGTGGACACCAATGTGAGCAATGGGCATTCCAGACCACTTCATTGTACTCATGAGGAAACTTTACCTAAACCAAGAGGCTGTCATTAGAATGGAACAAGTGAATACTGAATGGTTTAAAATCAGAAAAGGTATGTGCCAGGGTTTTAAACTTTAGCCATACATATTCTACCTGTATACTGAGCAAATAATCTGAGAAACTGAATTATATGAAGAAGAATGTGGCATTAAGATTGGAGGAAGACTCATTAACAGCTTGCAATATACAAGTGATAAAACCTTACTTGCTGGAAGCAAAAAGGACTTAAAATACTTACTGATGAAGATCAAAGACTACAGCCTTCAATATGGATTGTACCTCAATGTGATAAAAACAAAAATTATCACAACTGGACCAATAAATAACATCATCTTGAATGGAGAAAAAATGGAATTTTTTTTGTCAAAGACTTCATTTTTCTTAGTTCCACAATCAGCATTCATGGAATCAGCAGTCAAGAAATAAAATGACATATTGTATCTGGCAAATCTGCTGCAAAAGATCTCATAATGATAATTAAGTTTGAGGACTAAAGCAAACTTGACTCAAGTCATGTTGTTGCTGTTGTTGTTTTCCCTATCACCTCATATTCACGTGAAAGTTAAACAATGAATAAGAAACAACATAGAATTGATGCTTGTTAATTATGGTGTTAGTGAAGAACATTAAAAGAGCCATGGAAAGTTAAAATAATGAACAAATGTATGTTGGAAAAAGTGCTTCCAAAATGCTCCTTAGAAGCCAGGAAGGCAACACTTTGTCTTTTATACTTTGGACATGTTATCAAGAAGCACAAGTTGCTGGAGAATAGCATCATGCCTGGTATAGTGGAGCGTCAGCAAAAGGACTAAGACCCTCAACTTGATAGCTGACACAGTGTAGTAACAATGAGTTCAAAGGTAACAACAATTACAAAGACGGCACATAACCAGGAAGCATTTATTCTGTTGTGTTAATAATCAGAATCGACTGTAAGGCAGCTAACAATAAAAAACAAACAAGTAGTGGGGGCAGCTGAATGAAACAAAATACTACAAATACTTCTTTATAGTTTCATTGGCTTTTGTTGTTGTATTAGGTGTCATTTTGTCGGCACTGACTCATAGCAACCCTATGCACAAGACTCATCACTGTCCCAGATCTGCTCCAGCCTCACAATTGTTGTTAAATCTGAGTCCATTGCTACTGTCACTGTGCTAATACATCTAGCGGGAGTCATCTTCTTCTTCATTGACCCTCCACTTACTCAAACATCATATTCTTCTTCAGAGAATTGTCTCTCCTGATAATAGGTCTGAAGTATGAGAAACGAAGTCTGACAATCTTGGGTTCCAAGGAGCATTGTGGCTGTATTCCCAACACAGATTGGTTTGTCCTTTTGACAAACTTTCAATATTCTGCTCCAAGCCATAACTCAAATGCATCAATTCTCGTACCGTCTTCATGATTCGTTGTCCAATTTTCACATGCATATGAGGTTATTGAAAATACCATGGTTTGGGTCAGGTGCACTTTAGTCCTCAAACTGACATCTTTACTTATCAAAACTCTAAAGAGGTCTTGTGCAACAGATTTGACCAATGCAATACTCTCTGTGATTTCTTGACTGATGCTTCCATGAGTGTTCATGGTTGATCCAAGCAAAATGAAGTCTTTGACAACTTCAAATTTTTCTCCATTTACATAGATATTGTTTATTGGTTTGGTGGTGAGAATTTCTGTTTTCTTTACATTGAGATGCAACCCATGCTGAAGGCTGTGGTCTTTGACCTTCATCAGTAAATATTTTAAGTCCTCTTCGCGCTCAGTAAGTAAGGTTGTATAATCGCCATATCACAGGTTCTTAATAAGTCTTCCTCCTATCATGATGCCACGTTTTTGTCCTGGACCACACCTTTCCAAATTTTAAACCATTTGGTGTTCCCTTGTTCTCTTCAAACAACTGTCTCTTGGCCTACAGGCAGGTTCCTCATAAGCAAAACTAAGTGTTCCAGAATACTCATTCTCCACAATGTTGTCCATAGTTTGTAATGATCTACACAATCGAAGGCCTTTGTGTAGGCAATAAAGCACATGTAAACATCTTTGTGATATTCTCTGATTTCAGCCAACATCCATCCAATATCAGCAATGATATGCCTCATGCCACATTCTCTTCTGAATCCAGTTTGAACCTCTGAAACTTCTCTGTCAATGTATGATTGCAACCGTTTTTTTTTTTGTTTTGTTTTGTTTTGTTTTAGCCTTAGCAAGATTTTACTTGCATGTGATATTAATGATATTATCTGATGATTTCTGAATTCAGTTGGGTCACCTCTCTTTCATAAAGGCACTAATATGGATCTCTTCCAGAAAGCTGACCAGGCAGTTGTCTTCCAAATTTCTTGGTGTAGACAAGTTAGTGCCTCCAGGGATGCTTCACTTTGTTAAAAGATTTCTATTTGCATTCCATCAATTCCTGGTGTCATATTCTTTGTCAATGACTTCAGTGCACCTTGGACTTCTTCCTTCACTATCATTGGCTCTTGAGCATATGTTTCCTCTTGAAATGTTTGAAAATCAATGATTTCTTTTTAGTAAAATGACTGTGTGTATTCTTTCCGTCTTCTTTTGATACTTTCTGCATCATTCAATATTTTGCGTATGTTGTTGTTGTTGTTATGTGCCATGGAGTCGGTTCAGACTCATAGTGACCCTGTACAGGGTTTCCGAGGCTGTAAATCTTTACGGGAGCAGAAAGCCTCATCTCTCTCCCATGGAACAGCTGGTAGTTTCAAACTGCTGACCCTGAGGATAGCAGCCTGATTCGTAACCACTATGCTACCACTTCAGTATCACAAGTCTATGCTTCCTTCATTACCACTGATTACCAATTGAAATTGTTGAATAACAACTATTTCTATTTGGCACAGTGAGTCTGTGTATTCCTTCCATTTTCTTTTAGTGCTTCCTGCATTGTTCAATATTTTGCCTAAAGAATCCATTCAGTACTTTGCAAGCTGAAAGAACTAAAGAAAAAAGTTAAGACTTGACTGCAATCAAACTTGAAAAATGCTAAGTGTGTTCTTCCCTTTTAGTTTTCTAACTCCAGATCTCTGATTATTTCATTAAAATATTTGACTTTGTCTTTTTGAGCTACTCTTTGAAATTTTATGCTAAACTCTTTTACCTTCTCATTTTTTCCATTTACATAAGGATCTCTATGCTGGATAGCAAGTCTCAGAGTCTCTTCTGACATCCATTTTGGTATTTCTTTTCTTCTTTGTGTTCTTAACAACCTTTTGCTTTATTCCTCTATAATATTCTTATGTCATACTGCAACTCTTCTTGTTTTAAGTTATTAGTGTCTAATGCATTAAATCTTTTCTTCAGATGATCTCTAAATTCAAGTAGGATATGCTCAAGATGACATGTTGGCTAGCATTGAACAGTTTTAATTTTCTTCTGGTTTAGCCTGAACTTGCATATGAGCAAATGATGGTCTGTTCCACAATCTGCCTCTGCCCTTCTTTTGGCGGATGATATGGAGTTTTTCCCCAGATGTAATCAATTTGATTTCTGTGTATTCCATCAGTTGAGGTCCATGTGTATAGTTTCTTATATGTTGTTTAAAAGGTCATTTGCAAGACCAATGACTTCTTTTGATGAAGTCATTGGTCTTGCAAAATTCTATCATGCTAACTCCAGCCACCATTTCTGCCACCAAGGCCACATTTTCCAACTACTGATCCATCCTCTTCTTTTCAATGTTTGCATTCCAATCACCAGGAATTATCAATACACCGTGATTGCATGTTTGATCAATTTCAGACTGAAGGTGTTGGTAGAATTCTTCAATTTCATCATCACTGGATATAGTGGTTGGTATATAAATTTGAATAATAGTGATATTCCATTTTATTGTTGTTATTAAGTGCTCTAGAGTCAGTTCTGACTCATAACAACCCTGTATAGGGTTTCCAGTGAGTAGCTTCTACCTTTGAAATGCTGAACTTGTGGATCAAACTCCAGTGCCACACCGTGTAGGCACATGGTTGTTTTCCTATAACAGGCAGTGTTATACATCAAAATAGATCTTGAAGTTTTCTTTTTGAAGATGAATGAGACCTCATTCCTATTCATTTTGTAATTCTTGGCTTAGTAAATTATGTGATTGTCAGATTCAAAATGGCCAATACAAGTCCAACACTCCTCTGTTAGTTTGCTGTACTAGTGGCTTTCATGCTGCTGTGTCTCTGAAAGCTATGCCACTGGTAATTTAAATACAAGCCGGGTGAATAGGTTTCAGATGAGCTTCAAGACTAAGGCAGACTTGAAAGAAGGAGAGGCAGACGGTTTCTGGATAAGTGATCAATGAAAACATTAAGAATAGTCGTGGAACACTGTCAACACTAGAATATTGAATACTGAAACTTAATGAAGAACACTAGAATATTGTAAGATATAGTGTGAGAAAGTGATCCCCTCGGGTTGGAAGGCACTCACATATGACTAGAGAAGAGCTGCCTCCTCAAAGTAGAGTTAATTTTGATGACATGAATAGAATTAAGCATTTGACAATTTAATTTGCTGATGGGGCACAACATAAAATGAGGAGAAACAGTTGTCAATATCCATTAAAAATCAGAACATAGATGTTCAAAGTATGAATCTAGGAACACTGAAAGTTTTCAAAAATCAAATTGAATGCATTAGCAATGATACCCTAGACATTAGTGAGCAAAAATGGATTGGTATTGACTATTTTGAATCTGAAAATCACATTCTTTACTATGATGGGAATGACAAATTAAAGGGGAATGGTGTCACATTCATCATTCAAAAGAACATCTCAAGATCTATCTTCAAGTACAGTGCTGCCTGTGATAGGATAATATCAATAACACCTACAAAGAAGACCAGTTAATACCACTATTAATGAAATTTATGTGCCATTCACTAAAGTGCTGGTGGTGGTTATGTGGTGTGGAGTTGGAACTGACTCATAGCGACCCCGTACAGGGTTTCCAAGGCTGTAAATCTTCACCAAAGCAGAAAACCTCATCTTTCTCCCACAGAACAGATGGTTTATGTTCGAACTGCTGACCTTAAGGTTCGCAGCCCAATTCGTAACTACCAGAGCTCCTTAACCACTACAGTAGTGATGATGAAATTAAAGAATTCTATCAATTTCTTCAGTGTGAAATTGATCAAGAATTCAGTCCAGGTGTATTGATAACTACTGGTGATTGGAATGCAAAGGTTGGAAACAAAGAGGAAGGATCAGTAGTTGGAAAATATGACCTTGGTGATAGAAACAGTGCTGGAGATCACATGATATAAATACCAATTAGTTCTTCATTGAAAATACCTCTTTTAAACAACATAAAAGACAAATGTACACATGGAAGTCAACAAATGGAACACACAGAAATCAATTGACTACATCTGTGGAAATGTATCACCGCACCACCAATCATAAAGAAGGCTAGGGGATGACTGTGGAACAGATCATCAATTGTTCATAAGCAAATTCAGGTTGAAGCTGTTAAAATAACTCCACGAAAGTCAAAATAGAATCAGAATTTAGAGTTCATCTTGAGAATAGATTTGATTCATTAAAATGAAATCCAGAAGGATTCTGGGATAACATAAAGGAGCTCTGTTAGTGTAGTGGTTACAAATCAGGCTATGAACCTTAAGGTCAGCAGTTCAAAACTATCAGCTCTTCTATGGGAGAAAGATGAGGCTTTCTGCTGCTGTAAAGGTTTACAGCCTCGGAAACCCTGTGCAGGGTTGCTATAGGTCGGAACTGACTCCACAGCACATAACCATCACCACCACAGGAAGAAAGCAAGAAGTAATTAAGAAGACAGAAAGAAAGATAAAAAAGGATGTCAGGAGATACTGAAACTTGTTCTCCAGTATAGAGATACTAAAGCAAATGGAAGAAATGAGGAGGTAAAAGAACTGAACAGAAAATTTCAAAGGACAGCTTGAGATAAGAAAGCCAAATATTTTCATAAAATGTGCTAAGAGCTGGAGTTAGAAAACCAAAGGGAAGAACATTTTCAGCATTTCTCAAGCTGAAGAACTGAAAGGGGGAAAAAATTAAACCTTGCTTTGCAATTTTGAAGGATTCATTGGCAAAAATTGAATGTGGCAGAAAGCATCAAAGAAGATGAAAGGAATATACTGAGTCACTGTATCAAAAAGGAATTGTCAATACTCAACCATCTCAAGAGGTAGTATTTGAGTAAAAGCCAAGGATACCAAAAGAAGACGTTCAAGGTACACTGAAGGCATTGGCAAAGAATGAGACCAGAGAAATTGATGAAATACAAACTGGAATCTTTAAATAAACTAATTCAGCACTGGAGGCACTTACTCATCTATGCAAAAAATAAATAAAAAATAAAAAAAATTGGAAGATAGCTATCTGGCCTACTGATTGGAAAAGATCTTTATTTTTGCCTATTCCAAAAAGAGGTTATCCAAGAGAATGAAGAAATAATTTGAAAATACCATTAATACCACATGCAAGTAAAATTTTACTAAAGATAATTTAAAAATCGATGCAACCGTACATTGACAGGAAACTGTCAGAAGTTCAAGCCAGATTCAGACAAGGATGTGGATCTTGGGTAAAAGCAGAGAATACCATAAATATGTTTGGTGGTGGTGGTTATGTGCCATGGAGTCGGTTCTGACTCATAGAGACCCTGTACAGGGTTTCCAAGGCTGTAAATCTTTACAGGAGCAGAAAGCCTCATCATTTTCCCGCGGAACAGCTGGTAGTTTCGAACTTCTGACCTTGCGGTTTGCAGCCCGATTCGTAAACACTATGCTACCAGAGGTTTTCCTGTACTTTATGGACTATGCAAAGGCTTTCAACTGTTTGCATCATGAGAAGTTATGGGTAACATTTCAGAGAATGAGTATTCTGGAAAACTTAATTGTGCTCATGAGGAACCTTTACATAGACCAAGAGGCTGTTGTTCGAACAGAACAAGGGATAACTGAATGGTTTAAATCAGGAAATGTGTGCACCAGGGTTGTAATCTCTTACCATACTTATTCAATCTGTATACTGCACAAATAATTTGAGAAGGTCGATTATATGAAGAAGGGAGCACCAGAATTGGATGAAGAAGACTCATGAACAACCTGTGGTAGCAGATGATGCAACTTTGCTGAAAATGGAGAGTCTTAAAATACTTACTGATGAAGATTAAAGACCACAATTTTTGGTATGCACCTTAGTGTAAAGAAAACAAAAATCCTCGCTACTGAACCAATAAATAACATCCAGCTCTGGTAGCGTAGTGGTTACGAATCGGGCTGCGAACCTTAAGGTCAGCGGTTCGAAACTACCAGCCGCTCCGCGGGAGAAAGATGAGGCTTTCTACTCCCGTAAAGATTTACACCCTTGGAAACCCTGTACAGGGTCGCTATGGGTCGGACCCGACTCGATGGCACTTAACAACAACAACAACAACAAATGAAGAAAAGACTGAAGTTGTCAAAGACTTCATTTTGCTCAGTTCAACCATCAGCACTAATGGAAGCAACAGTCAAGAAATCAAATGACACAATCCATTAGGCTAAATCAACTGCACATGACCTCTTTAAAGTGTTCAAGAACAAAGATATTAGTTTGAGGACTAATGCATGCCTGACCCAACCCATGATATTTTCAACAACCTCTTATGCATGTAAAAGTTGGACAGTGAATAACGAAGACTCTAGAAGAATTGATGTGTTTGAGTTATGGTGGAGGAAAATATTAAAGCAATATGACCTGCGAAAAGAACAAAAGTATCTGTCAGAAAGCTCCCTAGAAGCCAGGATGGTTAGACTTAGTCTCTCATACTTTGGACATATTATCAGGGTGAACCAGTCCCTAGAGGACAGCATGTTTGATAAAGAAGAGGTTAAGCAAAATAAGAGGAAGACCTCCTTTGAGATGGATTGCACAGTGGCAATAACAATGGGCTAAAGCGTAACAACCATTGTGAGATTAGGGCAGGAGCAAGTAGCGTTTTACTCTGTTAAGAGTAAGGTTGTGATGAGTCTGTACAGATTGGAAGGCTTCTAACAACAACAACATTGCCTAAGATATTGATGCTTATACATTCAATTTCATTTTTTAAAACTTCAATTTTCCTATAGTCATACTTTGTATAGTCCATGTTACAATTAGTGGATGTCTGTGGCTGTTTCTCCTCATTTTGACTTATGCCTAATCAGCAAATGAAGTTCACAAAGCTCCATTGGTGTCCTCTTGGTCAACTCTACTTTAAGGAGGCAGCTCTTCCCCACGAGTATTTTGAATGCCTTCCAACCAGAGGACTCAGCTTCCGACACAACACCTAACAATAGTCTCATGCTGCTCATCATGTTTCAATAGTCAATATCATGGTGTTGTCTGACAGCATTTCACTGCCATTCATAAGGTTTTCAGTGGCCATTCAATCTCACCAGCTGCTCCTTGGAAACTATATACATGGTCGCTATGGGTCGGAACCAACTCGACGGCACTTAACAACAACATTTGGAATCCTTTCCTCCTCGGTGTCTGTTTTAGTTTGGAAGTTCAATTGTAATCTGTCCACCATGGGTGACCCTTCCAGCATTCAAAATACTGGTGGCATAGGTTCCAGCATCACAGCAACATGCAAGCCACCACAATGTGACAAACTGACAGATGACTGTTGGAAGTACTGTCTTAGAAAGAAAGTACATCATCAAAGAATTCCTTCTCAGCAAGGACAAGAACTGGCAGAATTTCCAAATGAGAATGAAGAACTGTGAAAATTCATTTTGCTCATAAACCAATTTGTTTCCAGTAAAATGGGTATTTAACATATTCTTAAAATTACCAGACTATATGATATCATTTCTTATTTGTCCCTCAATACCTCTTCCAAGAATGTTATATCCTCTAAGATTAAGGATTTATTTTAAAGATCACCATTACTTTATGCAGGTTAACACTACCATAATATCTAATCAAAACTTGATTTATGTTAGAATATTTGTACAGCATCATACTGTCCCAAGTATTTCTGGAATTTTGGGGAGATAACATATTTTCATAGTGGCTAACTAATGATGTCATTGATTACATGTTTGACCAATTTTAGACAGCCTGACGAAGTTGGCAGAATTCTTCAATTTCTTCATCATCGGTTTTGCTGGTTGGTGCATAAATGTAAACACAGTTGCATTAACTGGTCTTCCTTGTAGGCATATAGATGTTTCTTTTTGAAGATGAATGTGACGTTATTTACCTTGAATTTTCCATTCCTTTAAATGTAAACCAAATTACTGTCTGATTTAAAATGGCCAATATCTATCCATTTCAGCTCTCTAATATGAAGAATCTTCCATTCTGATTGCTATTTTGACCAACTGCATCCATAGACAAAACCTAGTTCATCAAATTGTTGTAATTAACACTGCTCAGTTTCAATCATCTGTATCTTCATCAACTCAGTTTCTGGTCAGCTCAGTCCTAGTGATCCAAGCTAGATCAAATGGGTACCAGCTGCAAGTCTGTGAGTTCATCCAATTCCCTGCACTTTATACCACCTGGTGAGTACACGATCCCCTCTAGTCCCAGTGCACTAGGTCAGTGCTCGTGAACTCAGGAGTTCACACAACTCCCTAAACTTTAAACCAGACACCCTTCCCTCTATCTCATCTCAAGGTCAACTGGTGCCAATGGAACAAGACCAAATTTAGTCTCTATCTTCATTGCTGCATTCCCCTAATTCCACTCCCACTAACACCCAGGTGGTCACCAGCAAATCACACTGCTCACTGTTCACCGAATTCCAGTTAATTCAGTCCTAGAAGGGCCTTAGCTCCGACGGGGCTACATTTCTTACCTTAATACCTCGGAAACTCAAAATGCCAAGCGATCCACTTGTTTTCTCTACTTGAATCTAGTTCTCCCAGCAGTTCTGGGTTGGTCTGTATGTCTTTTCTGATGCAAATGTACCAACTATGGAACGTTTTGGGTAGGGCTTAAGAGTCCACATAAAGTCCCATACTCTATAAAGGCTTAAAGCAAAAAGTCTATTTTTTCTGGACAAATTCTGACTCCCCTTTTAGCTAATCCAATCAAGTGGCTTACAAACTCTCTGCAATCATAATTCCCAATATTCTTATCACACATGTAAGTTTATTTTATAATAATAGTCAGGAGAAACTAATATCCTAAAGGCAGTCAAGCACAGAAACCATGTAAAACATTCAAGTTCAATCTTATCCTCTACCATAGACTAGCCCCATTCAAATACATATGAACTTACACCTCTAGTTGGGTAGATTCCAGTAGCCATGGCGACAGATCAGCTTAATCTTTTATGTCCATCCTGACATTGGCTCCAGGCAATTCCAGAAGCTGCTGCTCTCCCCTCCACTGAAATATTTTATCCCATGCCCCCTCATTACTTCTCCCACAAAACCTTACAAATGCATACGTCTGGAGCCATTGCAGTGAAACCTCCTCACAATGCAAGCTGCTAAACCAAGTGAGGACCATGTCTGACTTCCTCTGATTCTATAAAAGGTAAACAGGACCAAATTCAAAATCAGCCCAAGGCCCATTCCTATGAAGAGGCGGTCCGACATGCCTCTACTCTATATTGTTGTTCAGTGTTTTTGATTATGTGCCAACTCATAGGGACCCTGTTTAGGGTTTCCTAACAGCAGTTGGTGAGTTTCATCTGCCAGCCTTGTATTTCACCAGTCTTGTATAGTTAGTGCTGATCTTACAATGGCACACTAGAAGTTGCCACTCTATATTGTTGTTGTAGTTGTTGTTAGGTGCCATTGAGTCGGTTCCAACTCACACCAACCCTCTATAGAGTTTCCAAGGAGCATCTGGTGAGCTTAAGCCATCTACCCTGTGATTCAAACTCATCTTGTAGTCCCGAGCATTAACCCACAGTGCCACACCAGTACTTCAGTGACTCTTTGTTGTTGTTGTTGTTGTTACGTGTCATTGAGTTGCTTCTGACTCTTAGCAACCCTGTCTAGTGTTTCCAAAGAGCAGCTGGTAAGCCTGAACCACCAACCTTGAGGTTCAAACACACCTTGCAGTCCAGCGCATTAATCCGCAGCACCACACCAGAATTTAAGATGGAGTATATCTGTGTCATATGGTTTCCAACGCTGCAGATCTTCTATGGAAGCAAACTGGCTTATTCTTTTCTTGCAGAGTAGCTGTTGTATTTAAGCCGTGGGCATTTTGGTAAGCAGCTAAGAGCTTTAACCACTGTGCCACCAGGAATCCTTTCAGGGAACAATAGAGGGTGAGACACCCAGCAGAGTGTCACAGTCCAGGCATGTACCTCTGTGGATGAAATGAGACATGCGGAAACATACGTCGTTCTTTCTTGGATGATTCTTCCTTTGTAAGTTTTTCCAGGGAAGCTTGTTTCTCCACTTACACCAGGAAACGCTGTGAAATTTGTCCCAAGCACTTTTCCTAATGTACATAAGAAATCACATTTTCCCATGACAATCATGCAGATATGGAAAATATATGAGTGAGAAGTGAAGCAGAGAGCCATGATTGTTGTACAAGAATATTTTGTAAACTGGAATGTGATCCTAAAACTCAGAAGAATGATACATATTATCAGTATATACCCGCTTGCCTTTTTATGACTTGATTAAGAAAATACACCTATTCCATTTGTACCCCTCACCCATGCATCTTATGGTTAACAACTACTATTTCTTAAAGTGGAAACATGTTTACCAGAACATACCCTGCCTTGAGTACTGTGATTTTTTTTTTTTTTAAGCATTGTACTTTTATAAGGTCTCTGTATATGGGATCAAATTAACAACGTGAAAGATTGGATAGAAAACTTAGTGGGCAATGAGTTTATGTTAATGGAAAAGAACCAACTCAAAAAGACGCCAACAAAACATGAGAATGGTTGTACAATTTGAAGAATATAGTTATACATGTAGAAACTGTTAAATTGGTGTAGGTTGAGTTGTGACTATTTCCAGCACAATAATAAATAAAATAATTAGAAAATAGTAATGCAACATTTAAGTTGCCCCTTTAAAAAAGTATGACTTTAAGGAGTTTTGGTAATTATAGTTAACCAATGTGCTGTGAGTGGAAAGATTGATTGTTCAAACCCACCAGCTGTTCAGTAGGAAAAAGTCCTGCTTTCATGAAGGTTACAACCTTGATACTCACATAAGGCAGGTGCGCTCTGTCCTATAGAGTCAGTATCAGCTGTATTCAGCACAACGGCAATGAATTTGCATTTGTGGTATTGTGTGTGGGTGTGTGTAACAATGCTTGCGCAACTCAAAGAATATAATATCATTTATTATGTACAAAGTACTAAATGTATGTATGTTCTACTGTGTATATTCTCAACAAGAACAACAAAATAAAACAACTTATGTTTATTAACAAAACAATCTCTCTCATTCAGACAATATTGTGAAGAAAGCAATTCAGAGGTGATCATATTTCTCCTCACTTGAGTATCATATTGACTATAGAATACCTCCAGTCTCCTCTCCATGATGGCCCAGAGTCTTAGATGTCTTTAGTGCTCTTTCAGTGCCCTTAAGACTGGTGTCATTCTGGTTTTGGTTGTATCACAGGATTAGTGGGAATTCTGGGATCCCTGTGCTTAGGAGTCTTGGTGTGGCACTGCATGATAATGTGCTGGACTGCAAAGTCAGTTTGAACCACAAGGTCGGAGATTCAAATCTACAACCTGCTCCTCAGAAACCCTATACAAGGTCGCTATGGGTTGGAACAGACTAGATGGCACTTCACAACAATGTTTAGAAAGGAGCCCCTGGGTAGAACTAACTCTTAAATACTGAGATATTAATGCAAAAGTTGGTGGTTCAAAGGCACCTTTGAATGATAACCCTACCGAGTGCAATTCTTCTCTGAAACACATGGGGTTACCATGAATCAGAATCAACTCAATGACATTTGATCAAGATCTGGCCTCATTTGATGTGCTAGGCACAATGCCACTGGACTGAATGTATGTAATTGATGTTACATGTCCATCAGACACACTGGCATCTGATATATTCCAATTTCCATTGAAACCTCTCCATCTCACCGCTGGCTTCATTTTGAGTGTCTGAAATTTTAAAGCTAGAAAATATCACCAGCTCCTTCTAATTGTTCTAACGGAAAGATCACCAGTATTCATAGACTAAATCTAATGCATGTCTCATACTAACTTTATTGAGGTATTTAAACTGAAATGATTATTCTGATTGTAACCTTTTTGCATTCACTAAGTCTCATCTCTCTTATTATAATTAACTGAGAACTCAGTACATTATGCCAAGAAAATTCATAGTGCGTATTTAGAATATTCTTATACTAAGTTAAGTTTTGGCTACGAAGGATTTTGAACTATAATTGTGAAGCAAAACTCTTGGGAAACAGAAACAATATTTTAATATAATGGCGCTTTACCTCTAAAGTATAAAAAAAAATGAGTAAAATTGAGGACAAGAAGACAAAAATTAAAGGAAATAAATGGGAAATAAACAAAAATGAATCAAATGCATGTAATTTACCCTATTACAAAAAGGCTACCGAGCAGGCAGGGAGGCAGATTTGAAATAGACTTGAGGATTGGAAATAACTTTGTGTTTTGATTCCTCCACTATCATGTGCATGTGATATCAGACACGTTATTTCAGCTTTTTGAGCCTTCTTTTCTACTTTGCCTTTTTGAGATTTGAACTAATCACACAAAACAGACTTGTAAACTAAAGCATTATATGTCTGTGAGGTATTATAACAGGCACTTCTTACTCATTCCAGCCTGCCAAGATGACATCTTAACTTTCTAGTCTACTTTCCCTCAATAATCTAAGGAGAAGTACATTTTTTTCTTTCATTAAGGCGCAATAAGAAAGTTTACAGTAGATGGAAAAGTGAAGAAAGAAAATACTTTTTCTTTAAGGACAGAAATTTAACATCCATAAGAGACAAAAGAGAGAGAGAAAAAAAAAAACAACAACACTATAGTTTATTGCTTCTGTTTGGACGGTGAACATAAGGCCAAAGATTTAATAATCTTGGCTTATTCCTTCTCAGGGACTGGCAGGACCAACCAGACTCTCACATCTGGTTAAGATCAAGGGCATTCCTGGCTGTGGTGTATTGACAAATTTTTAAAACTACCACATACAAGTGAATCCATTGCAGTGAAGTCTGGAAAATATCATGTGGATTAGACTTTTCCTGATTATGTTTTGTTGACAAAAACAGTGTAACAGTTTGCACTGGCCCAGTATCAATGGGAAAAAAGTATCAATGGAAAAAAAAAAAAGACTTTCTAGTTTATTACTTGTTTCCATTTCTCACGAAGGTATGAAGTATCAAATATACTAAAACAGACCTATTGTACTTCACATGAACTCAATAGTGGAAAGGAGAAACAAGAATTCACGCACATCTAATAACGGCATGGTACGAAATTCAAAATAAGTCAGGTGAACTAACTGTCATTTCTAATTGCCAAATCTACACAATATCATATACAAAACAAGTTGTACCAATTGTTTTAGGGATTTGCTAAATGGATATTCTGATATATAAACTATATATGGAATTAGATTTCATAATTAAAAAATAAAGATTTCATCATATGGCATTCAAATACCAAGTGGGTGGTCTTATAAAGTCTGTGAGAAGAATATGATTTCATTTTTAAAGGATAAAAAACAGGATAGTTATAATGTCATGAGAAAATGAATATCCTCAGCTGCAGAAGATAATTATTCAGTGGCAAATGCAAATAACTACTGGAAATGGTATATTAAGCTGTTCTGTTACACATAGGGTTATGGAGGTCTGGTTGCGTTTTGTTTACCATTAGGGCTGCTAATCTCAAGGTCAGCAGTATGAAACTACCAACCATCCTGAAGGAGAAAGATGCGGCTTTCTGCTTCCATAAAGGTTTAAAGCCTCAGAAACCCTATACAGGGTCACTATGAGTCAGAGCCAATTGCATGGTTCACAACCACCACCATCACATGTAGGGTTGCTATGAGTTGGAACCAACTTCACGGCATTTAACAGCATGGAATATTCTGTGCTAGCAGAGCAAAAAGTAGATGTGTACTATCATCATCTACATGGAGATTACAATCTATTCTGGAGCCAAAGAAAGAAGTATTTGTTTCATTGCTTTTTTATACTATTCATTATTCTTTTTACTTTCTTCTCCTTATTCCTAAATAAGAAGAAAAGTATTCAAATTTTATTTTAAAATCCAAACATTCATGATTTGAAATACTTTGCATGTGTGTGTATGTGTGTGTGTGTGTTTAGATTGTCCCAACAATTTGCTCAAGGTGACTTGGACAGAAGTTAAGTCAATCAACAAGGCATAGTTGACAGGCTTAATTTGTGGAGAGAAACATCATCACCAAAGGGCTATGGTAGGATATTTGTCAGTGATTCTTTGAAAGATACTTTTCTTTTTTTTTTTTTCACCCACTCACTCTTCTTCATGGCGCTGTGATATGATTATCTGACATCAGAGAAATACATAGTCCTATTGCTGTCTCTGAGGTGACAGGTGTGAAAGGGAAATTGGGACACAGAGAAAAGCAAAATAGGAGAATCACAAAGAAATTCAGCTGAAATATAATGATAAAAATTGCACTTTTGGAAAATCCATATTTAAAAGCAACACTTTTCACAAATAATTTAAATAAAAGAGTAAAAATATTCCTTTCCTTTTCTGTTTATTTTCCCATTTTCAATTTCATAATATTTTCTCTAACCAACATGGGGTCCTGCTGTGGCATTCATTGGACTGCTAACCTCAAGGTTGGGGGTTCAAATTCACTGTTGTTGTTGTCAAATGCCATTGAGTAGATTTTGACTCATAGCGACACTGTATAGGGTTTCCAAGGAGTGGCTGGTGACTTTGAACCACCAGCTGGCCTTGTGGTTTGCACAATCCTTTTGGTCCGGTGCTTATTCCACTGTGCTACACCTGGACTCCTCAAACCCACTTCTTGTCATTGTTGTGGTTTAGTATCATTGAGTCAGTTCTGACTCATAGTGGTCCTGTATAGAGTTTCTGAAGAGTGGCTCATGAGTTTGAGTCACTGACCTTGTAGTTTAAACTGACCTTGTGGTCTAGAGCTTTCCATACAGCACCACACCAGTACTACAAATTGCCACTTAGAAATATACATATAAGGGAAGAAAATCTCATGGACAGTGACTTAGTCACTGGGGGCTAGAATTGAGAGTGAAATAGTCAGCTGGTTTGAAGGAGGAGAGACAGACAAGAGCCCCCAAACTTGCAAATGGTACCTATTTGACCTGGCTTGGATGGCTTGAAGATCAGAACTAAACCAGGAGAAGATAAAGATGTTTGATACAGGATGCAAGTGTAAATTGTTACAATTTGATGAACTGGACCTCTGATTATGGATGTTTTGTTGTTGTTAGGTACCATCGAGTTTGTACCGACCCATAGCAACCCTATGTACAACAGAACAAAAGACTGCCCGGTCCTGGACCAACATCACTAGTTGGTCAAAATTCCAAGTGAAAGGGAAGGATTCTTTATATCAAGAATCAAGTTGGTCCCCTCAGTACACTGGGTTGCTAGAGACAGGTAACTTAGACACCGACCATCAAAAATGGGGAGCTATAAAGGCATGAAGTTGCTGGCTTACAAGATTTCATGAGGGTGCTTAGTTTCAGAATGAAGGGGTAAGGTAGAATCCCTACTAAATAGGTTTCCTCTTGTCCAGATGGATATGGTAAAAGAGGATAGGTGAAGATTGAGATAGGATTTTTTTTTTTTTATTTAATAGTAAGTAATTGTTACCATGACTAATTTTGATTGTCACAATTGTAAATGCAGAAGATGTGAAATTAAAGTGGGGGAGTAGTTAATCTTTTTTTCCAGGAATAGAGGATGTTAAGACCATCAGGAGGGAAGAGCATGAGTGGAGCATGGGATCCTAACCTGAAAGGCGGTGAAGGCAGAGACAGAGGCCGAGGCGATGGCATGGACAGATAGAGCAGCTGAGGACCATAGGTCCATGGACCCTAGGTCCATAGTGTGCCTATGGGCCAGAAGCTGGCTTGCAAAATGTGCTCTTTAAACATTTAAATGAATATATATTTTCTGTGTGATGTGAGTGATAGTGTACAGGGCAGATTATCCGTTTTATACTCAACAAATCATATTTTATTTGGTTGCAATGATTACAGTCCCCTCCATGCACTATCGATTAACATTATTTACCTCTATTCCCTCTTTTTTTTTTTTGTACACAAAACACACAGAAAATATATACTCATTTAAATGTTTCAATTCACAATAAAATCTTTAAATAAAAGAAGGCAGCTATGAGTCTGAACTAACTCCACAGCACCTAGCAATAATAGCCACAGTCAAAGGGAAAAACAAAATTTCCATGGAAACTCATAAAACTCTTTAGCAAATTCTGTCTGTATATGTGACAGAATTTCCCATGGACTAGTTGTTGTTGCTTTTCCCATCCCAGAATTAATTTGTCTTAGGGTGGGTTCTCTAGAGAAGCAGAGCAAGCAAAGCTTGTATATGCATACATAAAGAAAATTTGTTATCAAAGAAACGACTCACAAAGTTGTAGAGGTGACCAAGTACCAAGTCAGATGAATCAAGGTAAGGTCAGGAGGCAGGCTGCCAGTTTGGGCAGGTAAGTTGACAGGCTGCTGATTACTCTGAGGGACAACAGACAATAGAGTAGTTCCCTGGCTCAAGTCTAGATGGTGTGATAAATACAGGATCCAGAACCCTCAGAAGGCAGCAAGCTTTTCCTAAGTGTCCAATCCACAGGAAGCAGGCCACATTCCTGAGGAAAACTACCTTTTGGCTGCTCATCACAGAGGTGGCTAGATTATATTTGATTTGATCATAGGGATAACTACATCTCAGCTGCCAAACCACTGAGAATTTTGGCGCAGTCAAGTTGAAACAAGACCTTAATGATCACAGAATCTAACTATTGTCTTCTTGTAACAAATCTGCATTACTTTAGGGATTTCATGCATGACATTTAATTCAGGTGGTGTTGATGACACTCATGCTCACATAGGTGGGCACATAATTCAGGCCCATTCAATCTGCAATCACTTTCAGTTTACCCCAAAATTTGTCCAAATTTTGTACAAATAATGTTCTATTAAAACCCAATCTGGAGCTTTTGCTAAGAGCATGAGAACAGAGTCACATGATTCGATTTTTTACATCCATGATCGTTATTAGTGAAGCAAACAGATATATAAAGTTACCTATGAAAATTTGCCACCAAACAAAAAAATCCATATTAAAATACTCCAGTTCAGAAAAATTAAAGACATAAGGTCTACTAATGGAAAAAGAGAGATTCCTGACAGCATCACATGATCACTTGGATATAACTGTGCCTAAAGCTCTCTAAAATCCACCAATTATGTGATTTAGTATGGTATCTATGCAGGCAGACATTATTGTCATCTGATCACAAAATATCTTTTAAAAGGCATATAGTTTATAGATGAGATGGTGTTTCAAATACATCGTAAAATACAAGAGCCTTCTTTGTTCAGGCAATATGACTTAATAGAGAACATGAAATACTAACGTATCATATAAGAGTGCTAGATAAGAATAACAAAAGGCATTTTTAATAAGATAGTCAATCTTTAAAGAAAGAAAGGAAATTCTAAGGTGCCAGAAAAGAAAAGTATCTTAAACTGAATAGACGGTAGAAAGTGTGCAAGCTGATGTTACAGATGCCCCAGATCTGTGTGGGGGTGCACACATGCATCAACACATGCACATATATGCATGTTTTGATAATGATATCAGATCAGAGTTTTATTTCAATGCCAATAAATAAAAGTTAAGACTTTGGAAGTATAGGAAATGGTGAGTTCAAAAGAAAATCTTTGTATAAATTTTGGATCTTAACCACTTTAGAGAAATAATGATCCCAAATAATGAGCTCACCACTAAGGGAAATCACAGGAAAATAATCTGCATTGGGTGAAGCGCAGATGAAGAAAAGCAACTGAAGCAAAACATAAAACCAAACAAACTTAAATGATCATTTAAATTTTGAGTTTTTGTAGCCTTTCTACTTTAAAGATCAAAGTTATATCACTTCCATGATTTTATTGTTGTTGTTAGGTGTCATCAAGTCTATTCTGACTCTTGGCAACCTTGTGCACAATGGAACAAAACACTGCCTAGTCCTATGTCATTTTCATAATTGTTGTTACAATTGGGCCCATTGCTGCTGCCACTATGTCAGTTAATCTAGCCGGGAGTCTTTCTTTTTTCTTGCTGACCTTCCAGTTAACCCAGTATGATGTTCTTTCCAGGGACTGGTCACGCCTAATAACATGTCCAAAGTATGAGACACAAAGTCTCACCATCCTTGCTTCTAATGAGCATTCTTGCTGTGCTTCCTCCAACATAGATTTGTTTGTTCTGGCACGCCTCAGAACTTTTAATATTCTTCATTAACACTATAATTCAAATGTATTGCTTCTTCTATGGTCTTCTTATCCATTGTTCATCTTTCATATGCATACAAGCAATTGAAAACACAGGTGAGCCTTAGTCCTCAAAGTGACAGCTTTACTCTTTCACACTTTAAAGAGGTCTTTTGCAGCAGATTTGCCTAATGCAATACATCATTTGATTTCTTGACCTCTGATTCCATAACTGTTGATTGTGGATTCCAGGAAATTGAAGTCTTTGACAACTTTAATCTTTTCTCCATCTATGATGATTTATTTTTTTCTTAAGTCAATCCAGTTACGAGGATTTTTGTTTTCTTTACATTGAGGTGTAATCCATATTTCAGGCTTCATTCTTTGATTTTCATCAAAGTATGTAAGCCCTCTTCCTTTCTGCAAGCATGGTTGTAACACCTAAGGTTGTTAATGAGTCTCCCTCCAATCCTGAAGACGTGGGCCTTCTTCATATAATCCTGTTTCTTGAAATACTTTCTCAGTATCAAAACTGAGTAAGTATAATAAAAGGATACAACCCTAGTGCATGTCTTTCCTGAATTCATTCAGAATTCCCTTGTTCAGTTCTAACAACTGCCTCTTGGCATATTACAGATCCCTCATCAGCATAATTAAGTGTTCTGAAATATCCATTCTTCCAAATGATATCCATAGTTTGTCATGATCTACACAGTCAAAAGTCTTTGCATAATTCCACCAAATTAGGAATGAAAATTAGAAATTAGCAAAGTAACTCTCAAAGGAGGCATCCTCAATTCAGGTCAATGAAGATACCGAACATCATGACACACATTCTCTGCAGCAATAGATAAGAGTTTCAATTTCCTGACATCCTTGTTAATGTTTGATATTTTCTCTTATTGTTTTGTTTTTATCTTAGTGGAAGTGAATGGTATCATAATGTGGTTTGGGTTTACATCTCTCTGATGGCTAATGATGTTGTGCATCTTTTCATGAGTTTATAAGGGCTCCTTAGAGAAGGCTTACATGTACAACATAAAAGGAAAAACTCACACTGATTTCATTTTACAGAATAAGAAAATGGAATGTCAAATAGACACATAAAAATGTCAATAATCAGAACCAAGTCAATATCACCTACTAATAATATTAGGAGTTTGAGACTACTTTACTTTATATCCTTATGTAGGATATGAAGTTGACTGCCAACCACAAGGTCCATGGTTCAAGTCCAGCAGCCATTCCTTGGAAGACCTATACAAAGTAACTATGAGTCAGAACCAACTCGAAGACAATTAACAACAAATGAATTATAAACAAAAAAAATCATACTGTTTTATATTCATCAGATTAATTTTAAAGGTTATCAAATAATCCCAAATTTTTATAGGATGTGGAATATGTAGAGTCTTGGTGTGGCATTGTAGGACAAGCTTTGGACTGTTAACCACAAAGTTCAGACCCACCAGTTACTCATCAGAAACCCTAAAAAGGGTTGCTCTGAGTTGGAACTGACTCCACAGCACTTACTACAACAACAGCATGGTATCTAGAGCAATGATATTTACTTGTTAAATGCAGTCTAGTTGGTTCTGACTCATAACAACCCCGTATAGGGTTTCCCAGGAGTGGCTGGTAAACTTAAACTGCCATCCTTGCAGTTCAAACAACCTTACAGTCCAATTCATTAGCCCACGTCACCACACCAGGACTCCATATGTGATAGTTATTTACATATGTGGGTATACATACATATGTATAATATATGATTGCATGTTTGAAGTAAAAATTTTTAAAAATAAACACTTAAGGCCAGTCCCTTATTAATGTAAGTGCTATCGAGGGGATATGGGTGAATATAGGAAGTCCTGGGCTTCAGCAGTATCTACAGAGCTTCATTTCTCTGAAAATGTAAAAAGAGAAAATTGAAGCCAAGATGCTACAGTGTTAACATCTGTTTAATCTTGAGGGTTGAAGTGGAGGGGTCTGTTCTGTCATTTTCTGTATCTTTCCATATGTTTAAAGTGGTTTGTAATTAAAATAAAGCACGGATGAGTAGGAACTAGTCTGGTAGAAAAAGACTGGAAATGCATTGCAGGCAGAAGAAAGCAAAAATAATTAGGAAGCTCTAAAACAACAAGATGGTTTTAGAAAACCACAAGTAATTTGGCATGGCTCTAGTCTAAAATGCCTAAGAGAAAGCAGAAGAGGATACAGATGAAAAGGATTTGATAGAGTTTGGAGATAAACGACCTTGAACGCTGTCTTACCAAGCTTTAACTTCATCCTATGGGTCAGTGTGGTAGGCAGAACAATGCCCCACCCCACCCCCAGCCCCAGAGTTGTGCTTGCCCTCATGTCTGGAATCTGTGACGATGTTGCCTTACATGGCAAAAGAGATTTTGTAGATGTGATTAAGTTAAGGATCTTGTAATAAAGAGATTGCTTTGGATCTTCTGTGTGGGCTTAATGTAATTATAAAAGTTTTTATAAGAGGACTATGGAGAGAAAGAATCAGAGATGTCGTATGGTATGGAAGCAGAGGTTGGAACGATTCAGGGTCATGAGCCAAGGAACACAGACAGCCTGTATAAAGTGGAAAAATAAAGACAATGAATTTCCCTCTACAGCCTTCAAAGGGTAACTGTGCCAACCCATGTCAGACGAGAGAATTTCTATATCTGTCTATATAATTTAAATTATATATTATAAACGAGAGAATTTCTATATCTGTCTATATAATTTAAATTTATACAACTTTAAGTTATAAATTGGAATTTATAATATTTGTATTGGATAAAGTAAGGTCACACACATTTGTCACAGAATAAAATCACCTTGTTGCTGTTGTTAATTGCTGTAGAGTTGGTTCTGACTCATAGTGACCCTGTATAGGGTTTACAAGGAGTGACTGGTGACTTTGAACTGCCGACCTTGCAGTTCAAAGCAACCTTACAGTCTAGTGCATTTTCCCACAGCACCACACTAGGACTCTCAAAATCACCATTGTTGTAGTTGATGTTGTTAAGTGCCATTGCGTAGGTTCCTGCATAGGGTTTCCAAGGGCAGTTGTGAGCTTGAACCACCAGCCTGTGCTTCAAACAACTTTGCAGTCCAGTGCATTAGCCCACAGCGCCACACCAGGAGTCATAAAATCACGACAGAGCTCTTAAAAATGAAGAGACTTTATGAATACAACTTTTGGTATAACATCTCACTTTTTATTTAAATATTTTGTTCACATTTGCAGGAATTTTCATAGAATTATCAAAATACAAATATGTTTTAAAAAATAGTAGAATAACAGTGTAAAGAAATCGCAAGTAAAACAAATACACAGTTTTCTTTTTCAACTACAGATATTAGAACTTTCTGAATTAAAAAAATTCAGAAAAAATTCCACCATTTTTCAAAACACTCCTTCCACAAATATATCCATTGTAAACTTGCTGTTGTTGTTGTCAGGTGCCATTGAGTCAGAACCGACTCATAGCGACCCCATGCACAGCAGAACGAAACAATGTCCAATCCTGGGCCAACCCCACCACCGCTGCCACACTTGACGCCATCAATGATGCCACCTGGCTGATCCATCTCGTTGAGGGTCTTCCTCTTTTTCTCTGACCCTCCACCTTACCCAGCATGACATCCTTCTCCAGCAAGTGTTCTCTCCTGACAATATGTCCAAAGTATGAGAGACGAAGCTTAGCCATCCTGGCCTCCAAGGAGCACTCTGACTGCACTTCTTCCAAAATAGATCTATTGGTTCTTTTGGCAGTCCATGGCACTTTTAGTATTCTCCTCCAACACCACAACTCAAAGGCATCAATTCTTCTACAGTCTTCTAAAGTCTTGCTAAAGAAAATAATATATAACGGCACACCTCTTGCATGCCAATTTGTCTAAACTGTATCTCCAATTTTCCAATAAATAATACTCAGTATTAAGTTCTGTCACAGAATCAAATTTATAACTGCAGAAAATAGTAAAACAGAAACAAAATCACTATTTTTTAATTGAAAATATTTATAAGAACCTCAACTTTGATAGTTCTTAGTTGGGTGATTTACTGGATGTTATATGTAAATTGAGCTTAAATCCCTACTGTTAAGTATTAAATAAGACATTTCAATTTTATGAAATCACCAAATTGTAAAATGGTTTACAATTATAAAACAAAAAAATCATTATTATCTACCAATTTATTTACAACAAGACCTGAACAATAGTAAAGACTAATGACAATTCATTAATAATTTTTTAAAATTTATACACAGCACAATATACATCTTACTTCCAAAACAACATCCTTGAGAACTTGTAAAATCATTTTTGATGTAAAGCTGGTTATTATTGTGATCAATCACTTTATGATGGCAATCAAATTCAAATGTGGAATAATAAAATTTTAACTCTAATCTTTAATACTTACTCTGATCTTTATCATGTATCTTTGCTATTCTTCAAACTGAAATGAAGCTAAATGGTCTATACTAGTAGTGGATAGATCAATAGATTGGTGGATATATAATGATGGATAATATACAAATGTATACTGATATTGGGCTTACCTATAAATGTATAATTTTATACAGGCTTGAATTTAAGAGGCTTACTTTTAAATGAACTCCAGAAGTCTCTAGTCTTTTGTTCAAATCCTGTTAGGCAGGAGTGGAAAGAGAATATCTACTGTATCTAAATTGTGAATGTGTAATTGCATTTTACAGATTATTATTGTTTCACATTTCAATTTCAATGACTTATAGTTCGTAAGATTATTTGTTAGTCATAAATCCTTCATATATACTTAACATAAACCCTGAGAAACAGCTCCAAATGCTCTAGGCCTCCAAATAGTTCCTCTGTAATACATGAAGTTTCAATAAAATTTAATAAGCTTTCCAAACTTTCCTACATGGTAATGGCATTTTCCAGCATCACAAGAAAATCTATAATAGTAGACTATGCAAAGAAATACAGAAACAAACTGGTCAGAAATCCTGTCTAGAGGAAGCTAGTACAGACACACAGGTATATAAACAGCAAAGAGGCAAATCAGCACAAAGAAAATTAAGTTTGGCCATCTTGGCCTCCAAGGAACACTCTGGCTGCACTTCTTGCAACAAAGATCTGTTGGTTCTTTCGGCAGCCCATGATACTTTCAATATTCTCCTCCAACACCATAACTCAAAAGCATCAATTCTTCTATGGTCTTCCTTATTCACTGTCCAGCTTTTGCAGGCATATGAGGTTATTGAAAATACCATGGCTTGGCGCACCTTAGTCCTCAAGCTGATACCATTGCTCTTCAACACTTTAAAAAGGTCTTGTGCAGCAGATTTGCCTAACACAATGTCATTTGATTTCTTGGCTGCTGCTTCCATGAGTGTTGATGGTTGATCCAAGAGGAATGAAGTCCTTGACAACTTCAATCATTTCTCCATTGATAGAATGTTGCTTATTTGTCCAGTGGTGAGGATTTTTGTTTTCTTTACATTGAGATGCAATGTATACCAAAGACTGTGGTCTTTGATCTTGATCAGTAAGTATTTTAAGTCCTCTTCACTTTCAGCAAGCAAGGTTGTATCATCTGCATATCGCAGGTTGTTAATGAGTCATCCTCCAATATATATATGTGGTGGTAGTTACATGCCGTGAAGTTGGTTCCAACTCATAGCAACCCTGTACAGGGTTTCCAAGGCTGTAAATCTTTATGGGAGCAGAAAGTCTCATCTTTCTCCCATGGAACAACTGGTAGTTTCGAACTACCGACCTTAAGGTTCACAGCCCAATTTGTAACTACTACGCTACCAGAGCTCCTTATAGGGTTGCTATGAGTCGGAACCAACTCCATGGCACATAACAACAACAATATATATATATATTCCTATTTATAGGAGTCCTGGCGTAGCACTGTGGGTTAATGCACTAGACAGCAAAGTTGGTTTAAACCGCAAGGTTGGTGGTTCAAGCTCACCAGATTCTCCTTGGAAACTCTACAGGGTCACTATGGGTCAAAACTGACTCAACAGCACTTAACAACAACAACAACATTCTTATTTATGTAATGTTAGATCATATTTTTTTGTAAAATGAAGACAAGTTTACTGACCATCCAACCATAAAATATATGCTTTTTTTCTTGTTTTCTTACTAGTAGAAACAGTTTCTCTGCTCATCTTGTTGTTTAGTGCCATCCAATCGGTTCCTACTCATAAGGACCCTGTATGGGGCTTCTAAGGACTACTTGTGGGTTTCAATTGCTGACTTTGTGGTTTTCAGTCCAGTGCTGATCCTAAATTTTCCCAGGTCTCAACCACAAGCCTTAAGTTAAACTTTAGATGGTACTGTAGGATAAGCACTGGACATTAAGGTAGTTTGATTCGCTAGATCAGAGGTTCAAACTCACAAGCCACTCCTCAGAATCCCTATACAGGGGCACCATGAGTTGGAACCAACTCCACAGTACTTAACAACAACAACAACATAGGTATGGCTGACTTGGGTTTTATACAGTTGATGATTTTAAAACAGAGTCAATTAGTCCTTTCAAAATACCTTCCAAGACAAAACAGTAACAAGATGCTTCAGAATATTTTAACCTGGAACTAAATTAAACTCTCAGGTGTTAGTGCCACTACATTTTTCACTGATTGAGAAAAAGAGGTGTTGAATGCTTACGTTTTTCAGCCCTGATATTAACTAGTTCATTTTATACTTAATTTATCAAGTTGTTGTTGTTACATGTCACTGAGTTGGTCCAACTGATAGCAACCCTGCATAGGGTTTCTGAGGTGTGGCTGGTGAGTTTAAGTCACTGATTTTGTGATGTGAACCGACCTTGTGGTCCAAAATGACCTTGTGGTTGAGGGCTTATCCTACAACGCCACATCAGGTCTCCTTATCCAGTTGAGTTGCTGCTGTTGTTAAGTGCATAGAGTTGATTCCGACATACAGCACCCTGTATAAGCTTTCCTAGACACAGCTGTTGGGTTTCAGCTGACCTTGTGGTTCGCAGTCCAGTTTTGATCCTACAATGCCACACCAGATGTCCATCAAGTTAAGTAGCTTCTTATTATAAAACAAAAGACCTGGGAGCAACCTCAGATCTCTTCTGACTTCCCAAAGGGAAGAAGAATTAAACTCACCTTAACCCATGGCTTCACCCTTCTACCATCCTTACCAATTCTGACACCAACAATCCCTACTAATTTTCAGCTGGGTCCAAGAATCCATTGCAATGGCTACCCAGACCTCAGAGACCAGATCAAGATGATGGGGGTTATAGGGAAGTGAACAGGTTACAATGTCAGATGAGAAATGTTCAGGATACAGTTCTTCGGTCAGGACAGCCTCTTCATTGACATACCCACAGGAAGCCCTCTTTCTGGATCTTGGTTCAGTGGTTTGCCATCTGCATAGTCAGGCAATATTACAAAGCTTTTTTAGGGCTGTTGAAAAATGCTGATAAAGGACATTTCACTCAGTATAAATCTCAGTCCAAAGGCACTCAGCTTTTATTCTCCAGATTAAGTGCACAGAGGTACCCCCCTTCACGAGTAAACTTCCTCCCGGAAGGCATTCAGTCAGTTTTACTTGTTTCTTCTGCCAGGAAGCCCACGGCTCTGTCTCTTGCTTGACTCTTGGTTCTGCAGCTGCTCCTCTGTCACTTCTCTGGTGTCACAAGTTTCTGATGTGGAATCAAGGAAAATCAGTGCACAGGGATCTCAATATTGAAAGGATGCACTCCACTCCTGACTCTTTGTCCTTGGTGGTAGTGAGATACCACTTCTTGCTTCAGAGATGACTCAGTTTATACCCATGTTCAAGTTCCACGTTTTTACAATCACAATGAACCCTTTTAACAATCACTTAAAACTGAATTCATAACCCTACCAGCATCTTCTCCTATCTTCTCTTATACAGCTACATCAACAAAACAGATTTTTGATTGACATTACAAAAAAGAGCCTTATGAAGAAATTCATAGTACTGCATCCTTCAAAATGTTAGCTTTTATTTTTTGTCCAAAAGTTACCACTTTTCATTATAAAGTACATTTCTAAAAACTTAGTTTCTGAAGGATTTAATAGAGATTGTGTTTATAAACTCTATGCATGATTCCATCTTATTGATTTATAAACCCAAAACACTTAAAGTGGAACATTCAATCAAGGTCCTCTTTATTTTATTCTCCCTATGTTATTTAATAAGGAGCTCTGGTAGCGTGCTGGTTACGAATCGGGCTGTGAACCACAAGGTCAGCAGTTCGAAACTACCAGCTGTTCCGCGGGAGGAAGATGAGTCTTTCTGCTCCTGTGTAAAGATTTACAGCCTTGGAAACGCTGTACAGGGTCGTTATGAGTCGGAATCAACTCCAAGGCACATAACCATCAACCAATGTTATTTAATGAGGGAGTCCTGGTGTAATGCTGTGGGTTAATAGACCAGACTGCAAAGCCGTTTGAACTGCAAAGTCGGTGGTTCAAGCTCACCAGCTGCTCCTCGGAAACCCTATATAGGTCACTATGGGTCAGAACCAACTTAGTGGCACTTAACAGCAACAACATTTCATACTTGTTTTTAAGTACCTTGGTGTAAGTTCTGACTCAGATACCCTGTACAGGTTTCCTGAGAAGCAGCTGGTAGGTTTGAACCACCGACCTTGTGGTTCATAGTCCAGTGTTTATTCTAAAGCATATCAGCAGGAATCCATTCATTACTTAGTTACTGAAAATATATACACAGGAGAAAAATGTTACACAGATTTATCTACTATCTCAAACAAAGTTCTGATAGTGTAGCGGTTACTAGTTATACTACTAACTTCAATGTCAGCAGTTCAAAACCACCTGATACTCCATAGGAGAAAGATGGAGCTTTCTGCTCCCATAAAGATTCATAGCCTCAGAAACTCTACTCAGGGTCACTATGAGTAGGAACTGACTCCATGGCACACACCACACCACCACCATAACCACTACTGTCTTAAAAAAATGGTTTTTGGTGTTTTTTTGTTTTTTTTTAATTCTCTCTTTCAGAGATACTTTCAAAAAATCTTAACAAAACAAACAAACAGCAAAAACAAAACAAAACAAAAAAATTAATACAGGAAGTGCTCACTACTCTTCCCCTGACTTGGTGTGGCTATGTCTTCTGCTGTTGAGTTGATTGTGACTTACAACACCCCTGTAGAACGGAGGAGAACAACTCCATAGGACTTAGGAGGCTGTGAATCATTTATGGAAACAAACTTGATTCTCACCTTTCTGCCACAGAGCACCTGGTAGATTTGAACCATCCATCTTTTAGTTATCAGTCAAACACTTAATCCACTGGGCCAACGGGGCTGCTTTGATTTGTTTATAAGTCATGGGAAATAAACACTGTTCCCTGGCACCAGATAATATAATGCCCTCCTCTGACTGAAAGGAGCCTTGGTGGCCTAGTAGGTTATGAAGTTGGCTATTAACCTTGTGGTCAGCCTTTGAATCTACTCATTGCTCTGTGGGAGAAAAATAAGGTTTTCTCCTCCTTTAAAGATGTATAGCCTCAGAAACCCTGTATAACTCTGAGTCAGAACAGACTTTAAAGCACACAATCACCACCATTACCGCTACTTTCATTTAGGTGTCTTTCTTTAATTAGCCCTGCACTTCTTGGTAAGCCCCGTATTTTGTACTTGTAGCTCTAAAGGACTTCTGGTAGTACAGTGAATTAAGCATTTGGCCACAAAGTTGACAGTTCAAATTCACCAACTGCTCTGAAGGAGAAGGTTGAAACGATGTGCCCCGTAAAGATTTACATACAGCCTCAGAAACATGAAGCAATTCTATCTACTCTGTTCAAGAGTTGGAATCAACTCAATATTAGATTTTGGCTTTTTTTCCATTAAAAAAAAAAGTCCCACAACTTTTTTATTGGAGTTGTGAAGGTTGGGTGTCATTGAGTTGATTCTGACATATAGACACCCCATGTGACAGAAGGATCCCAGTGCAGTGCCATAGGATAAGCACTGGACCTAAAGGTCAGTTTGAACCACAAGATTGGTCCTTCAAACTCACCATACACCCCTAGAAACCTTATACAGGGTCACTGTGAGTCAGAATTGACCCTAAAGCACTTGACAACAGCAACAACAATGCGACAGAAGACAACCGTAATCTATATGGCAACAGATCACCAGGTCTTGCTCCTTCATAACTGCTTGGTTGATTCAAACCACCAAGCTTTCAGTATTAGGTAATTTGTCTGAGGTATTCTTCATCCTAACAAAACTTTTGACTCTGCTTATTAAATGAATTATTATATCATGGAAACAAGTAACATGGTAATGCATCAGGGCTCCTCTTAACGGAAGTTCTAGTTCATCCTCCTCTGATCATACCAACTGCCACTTTTCAAGAATACAAATGTGTGCTTGGCTCTTAAACCAAGAGATCTTAGTGTATGTTGTTGCTGTTGGCTGCTGTGAAACTGGTGTTCACTCATAGAGAACCTGTGCCAAACAGAAGGAGACACTGCCTGATCCTACTCCAACCTCACGATCATTGTGACATTTGAGCACATTGATTTTGCCATTGTGTATCCATCTCATTGAGGGTCTTCTTTTTCTCTGGCCCTCCACTTTACCAAGTATGATGTCTTTCTTTAGGGGCTAGTCTCCCCTGATAACACATCCAAAATATTAACGTCCCACCATCCAGTTTGCTAAGGGACATACAGGCTGCATTTCTTATGGGACAGATTAGTGTGTTCTTCTGATAGTCCATAGTACTTTTAATATTCTTCTCCACCACAATTTACCATAATTCAGATGCATCAGTTCTTCTGCAGTCTTCCTTATTCATTGTCCACCTTTCATATGCATATGAGATCACTGAAAATACAATGGCTTGAGTTAGGTGCACTTTCATCCTCAAACTGTTATCTTTGTTATTTAAGGCTTTAAAGAAATCTTTCATAGCAAATTTGCCCAATACTATACCTCCTTTAATTTCTTGATTGTTGCTTCTTTGTGTGTTGATTGTGGATCCAAGCAAACTGAAGTTTTGACAACTTGAATAATTTCACCATTCATCATGATAACCTTTATTAGTCCAATAAAGGTGCAATCCATGCTGAAGGCATGTATTACATCAGTAAGTATTTCAAATCATCTGTTCCCAGCAAGCAAGTTTATGTCATCTGCATATCACAAGTTGTTAATGAGTCTTCCTCCAATCATGATGATATAGTCTTCTTCTTATAATTCAGCTTCTTTGATTATTTGCTCAGCACACCGACTGAATAAGTAACTGACTCACACTTTTCCTGATTTTAAACCATTCAGCATCTCCTTGTTCATGACTGCCTTTTAGTTAGTGTACAGGTTCCTCATGAGCACAATTAAGTGTTCTGTAATATCCAGTCTCTGAAAACCATTATCCATAGTTTGTTACGGTTCACATAGTCGAAAGCCTTTGCATAGTGAATAAAACACAAGTAAATATCATTTTGGTATTCTCTGCTTTTAGCCAACCTGACGTCAGCAATGATATGCCTTGTTTTGTTCACATCTGATGTCACTTGTCAAAACTACAGATGTGTGTTTGACTCCTAAGCCAAGAGACCTTAGTATTTGTTGTTGCTATTGGTTGCATCTTCCAAATGCAGATTGAGATTCCAGGCATTCCCTGTTCATGTGCTGTGCAAACGGTGTTGAATTATATTAAGAAAAAATTTATTGTATATGATATTAATAAAATTGATCAATGATTTTCACATTCCACTGGGTCATCTCTTTAGTTTGGGCACAAATATGGATCTTTACCAATAAGTTAGCTAGGTATCCATCTTTCAAATTCCTTGGCATAGATTAATGAGCATCTCCAGTGCTTTATCAGTTTGTTGAAAAGTTTCAATTTGTATTCTGGAAATTCCTGAAGCCTTCTTCTAGACAATGCCTTCAGTGCAGCTTGGACTTCTACCTTCAATAGGTACTCTCGGTTTGTGATCATATGCTACCTCTTGAAATGGTTGAGTATTGACAAATTCTTTTTGGTACAATGACTGTACATACTCCTTTCATCGTCTTTGGATGACTTCTGCATCCTTCAATATTTTGCCCTTGGAGTCCTTCGGTATTATAATTTGAGGCATGAATTTGTTTAAGTTGTTTCAGCTTGAGAAATAGTTAAGTGTGTTCTTCTCATTTGGTTTTCTCATTTCATGTCTTTGCATATTTCATCACAATTCTTTTTAAGTTGTACTTTGAACTTTTCTGTTCAGCACTTTTATTGCCTCATTTCTTCCATTTGCTTTAGAGTCTCTACACTCAACAGCAAGTTTCATAGTGTTTTCTGGTATCCATTTTGCTATTTTATTTTTTCCTTATTTTATTTTATTTTTTTTTAATGACCTTTTGCTTCCTTTCTGCATGGTTTTCTTGATGTCATACTATAACTCTTCTGGTCTTTAGTCCCTATTGACTAATTTATCAAATCTTTTCTTCAGATGGTCTCTAACTTCAAGTGGGACATAGTCACGGTCATAGTTTGTCTCTTGTGGACTTGTTTTAATCTTCTTCAGCTCCAGTCTGAACTTGCTATGAGCAATTGAGGGTCTGTTCAACAGTCTGTCCCTGGCCTTATTCTGACTGATGATATTGAACTTCTCCATTGTCTCTTCTCATAGATATAGTCAGTTTGTTTCCTGTGTATACCATCGGGTAAAGTCCATGTGTAGTCACCTTTTTTGTTGCTTATAAAAGTTATTTTCAATGAATAAGTCATTGGTCTTACAAAATTCCATCATGGGATCCCCAGCATCATTTCTATCACTAAGGCCCTATTTTCCAACTATTTATCTTTCCTCTTTGTTTCCAACTTTTGCATTCCAATTATGAATAATTATGAATGCACCTTAATGGCATACTTGATCAATTTCAGACTGAAGAAGTTGATAGACTCCTTCAGTTTCATCATCACTAATTGTAGTGGTTAGTGTGTAGATTTGAATAATAGTGGTATTAATTGGTCTTCCTGATAGGCATATGGATACTTCCCTATCACAGACAATGTTGTATATCAAAATAGATCTTGAAATGTTGGATTTTTTAAAAAATGAATTCAATGACATTCCTCTTCAGTTTGTCCTTCCTGGCATAGTAAACCATATGATTGTTGGATCAAAATGGCCAATAAAAGTACATTTCAGTTCACTAAAGCCTATTGATCCTTACGCATTCCATTTGATTTTTGAAAATTTTCAATATTTCTAGATTTATATTTTGTACAATTCACATTCCAATGGTTGATTGCAGTTGTTTTTCCTCATTTTGAGTTGTGTTTTACCAGTAAATAAAGGTCCCAAAAGCTTTGCTTCACTAAAGTCATTTGGTTAAGTCTACTTTTATAGGAGGCAGCCCTTTCCCAGTTGTATTTTGAGTGCCTTCCAACTAGAAGGGCTCATCTTCTGGCACTGTATCTAACAATATTCTCCTGCTATTCATAAGGTTTTCAGTGGTTTACCATTCAGAAGTGGTCTGCCTCTCCTATATCCTAGTCTGTGTAAGCCTGTAATCTCTGCTCAAACCTGTTCACCATGGGTGGCCCTGCTGGTATTTAAAATACTAATGGTATAGCTTTTAGCATCCCAGCACCATGTCAGCTACAATAAACTGACATATGAGTCGTGTGATCCTTATTATAGATCCCTTCAACGTCCTTCTTAAGTAGTAAAGTCAAAAGAACAACAACTAAATGCCCAACACAGTTGCAATATGCATGCCTCTAACAAGGACACCAACAGTGTGATGGGTATTTGTATGTGCTAACTTGACTAGGTTATGGTACCCACTTGTTTGGTTACACTAGTCTATTGTTGTTATTGGAGGTGGTTATGTGCCGTGGAGTTAGTTCCGACTCATAGTGACCCCATGCAGGGTTTCCGAGGCAGTAAATCTTTACCAGAGCAGAAAGCCTCATCTTTCGCCCCCAGAACAGCTGGTAGTTTCGAACTGCTGACCTTGAGGTTCGCAGCCCAATTCGTAACTTCTACGCTACCAGACTGTTGTTATTAAATACTGTCTAAAGGAGCGCTGGATTTTTAGTAGACATTTTGTCAGAACTCTTCCCCTTGCCTCACCTATTAGTTTTGGACTGTAACACAAGATATACAGATTTTAATCATGACTGGTGAGCTTGATCCTCATTCTTAAGTTTAATTCAGATTGTTATTATATAGTAGAGGTAAAGGAGACTATGTCTGCAATAGAGGAATTCTCTTAGGGGTCCCATGCCCTGTGATAACAGTCAGTGAAAACCACGATAACTAGAATTCAGGCAGAACAAGTAAAGAGCCCACACCATTCAAAAATAAGGGTTTAGATAACCCCACTAGGCAAAGAACGAGCAGCAAAGGTGCATGCTGACTGTCAGGATAATATGGAATAAGGAGTAAAATAAGGGAGCTATAAATACTAGCTAAAACCATGTGACCAGTTGCAGAAATGAAGGCAGGAATCATTATGAATACTACCTTCCTGTTTTGTTATAAATATGTTTGTGTGTAGACAAATATCTATCATCTATTTGGAGGCCTCGTGCGGTGGTGTGGGTTAATGCACTGGACTGCAAAATCGGTTTGAATGCAAGGTCAGCAGTTTAAGCTCACCAGCTGCTCCTCAGCAGCCCTATACAGCGTTGATACATGTCAGAACTAATTTGACAGCACTTAAAAACCACAATAAAATTTACTGATACATATCTACAAATTATCTTTGCTTTCTTTCCTCTCTTATTCAATTACACATCAGAAAACAGAAAATATTTTAACTTTACATTATATTATTTAAGTTTTGTCACACAAAAATATCTGAAAAATTGGTGAGGCCAGGATTAAATCCTAATCTTCATGTGCTAATGTGGCTGGATTAGGCTATTTTAATGATGCA
>NW_006408547.1:7573997-7574732 GCF_000296735.1 Chrysochloris asiatica | reverse complement strand
TAAATATACACTTTCTCAGAACTCCTTTACTCTTCTCTGTTTCTGATAGGAGGGAATTTTGCTCTCTTCAGTAAAATAGATGATTAAGATTTTCCGCAGCTACCTTTTTAGGAAGATGGAGCTGAAAGCAAAGAAGGAAGCCCCTGCCCCTCCCCAAACTGAAGCCAAAGCAAACGCATTGAAGACCAAGAAGGCCATGCTGAAAGGCAGCCACAGTCACACACACACACACAAAAGAAGATTCACAAGTCACCCACCTTCTCGTGGCCAGGAATAGTGCCCCTAGGAGAAACAAGCTTGACCACTATGCCAGCATCAAGTTCTCTCTGACTACTGAGTCAGCCATGAAGAAGATTGAAGATAACAACACACTTGTGTTCATTGTGGAGGTCAAGGCCAACAAGCACCAGACCAGACAGACTGTGAAGAAGCTCAATGACATTGACGTAGCCAAGGTCAACACCTTAATCAGGCGTGATGGAGAAAAGAAGGCATATATTCAACTGACTTCTGACTATTATGCTTTGGATGTTGCCAACAAAATTGGGATCATCTAAACAGAGTCCAAGGTGCTCTGGCAGCATAGTGGTTATGATTTGGTCAAACCTCAAGGTCAGAAGTTCGAAATAACCAAGAGAAAGATGAGACTTTCTGTTCTCATAAAGATTTACAGCCTCGGAAACTGTATACAGTATCACTATAAGTAGGAACCGACTCAACAGCACTTAACAACAA
>NW_006408547.1:7549898-7552153 GCF_000296735.1 Chrysochloris asiatica | reverse complement strand
GCCACCAGATCTCCCTTCTTTGTGACACCCACACTTCCTTGTCAAGGTGGGACCCCGACATAGGACCTCGACAATGAACTTCATTGAACCTCCATCCTAGCTGCCTTCAAGCCCCACCTCTCTCTTTCTTCCTTTTCTCTATCTTATTTCCCCAATTGATTTTCCATCAAAGTAGGTAAAATAGACTGATACATGTGTAGCACTGCACAGTTACAATCTCAACATAAGGTTACAAATTGATTTCCAGAAAGAAAAATGTGAATTTTCATCATATACTCCAGACCTCCATAAAAATGTTTACTTGTACTTTATTGACTATTTAAAGGCTTTCAGTGGTGTGGAGCATAACAAACTATGGCCAACATGGTGAAGAATGGGTATTTCAGAACACTTAATTGTTTAAGAGAATTATACATAATCCAAAGTCATTATTTAGAATAGAACATGGGGATACTGATGGTTTTAAAACGAGGAAAGTTATGTACCAGGGCAATATCCTTTCCCCATACTTACTGAAACTATATGCTGAGCAAATATTCTGAGAAATTCTATTCTATGAAAAATAGTATGGCATCAAGATTGGAGGAAGATTCAATAACAATCTATGATATGTATATGATACAACCTTTCTTAGTGGAAGGAAAGAAGACTTAAAACACTTACTTATGATGATAAAAAACACACACACACTTCAGTATGGAATGCACCTTAACAATAAGAAAACAAAAATCTTCCCAACTGGACCAATAAATAACATCATAAAAGATAGAAAAAAAGAACAGAATTGTTAACGATTTCATTTTGCTTGGATCCACAAATATCATTAATGGAAGCCACAGTCAAAAAATCAAATGGCATACTGTATTAGACAAATCTGCTGCACAAGACCTCTTTAAAGTGTCCACGAGCAAATATATCCATGTGAGGATTCCTGTGCATCTGATCCAAGCCATGGCATTTTCAATCACCTCATATGTATGTGAAAGTTGAACAATGTAGACTGCAGCCAGAATTCTTCTTCAAACCAAGGATAGTGAGAGTTTGTGTCTCATATTCGTATTTAGGACATGGTATCAGGAGGGACCAATCCCTAAAGAAAGACATGATGCTTGATAAATTGGAAGGTCAGCAAAAAAGAGGAAGCCCCTTAACCATATGGATTAGCACTGTGGCAGCTAGTCCCCAAAGTAATATTGGTATGTCACAGAATGGGGCAGTGGTTCATTCTGCTTTGCATAGTGTCACTGTAAATTGGAATTGACTTGAAGGCACCTTACAGCAACAATATATCTCATTCTGAATATTTGTATTAAATAATTTCAGCTGTTAGAGGTTGAAAACAGAATGGGAACTCATAGAAACTACATAAAAGCTATAGAAGTCACGGGAACTACAAAACTAAATAAACACCTGAAATGGGGAATCCAGGTGAAATACACAAAGCTTAGTTCTATAACAATTTACAACAAGAAATAACATTACTTCATTGATCTGGATTGTGATTGATGGTTGTTATTTTGTCATCATTTCAGACCAATCTTCAGTTTTTGTATAGCTACCATTTTGGAATTCAATACAAATGTCCTGTTGAAGTTCTTCTGAGAAAATTCCAGTCTTTATTATATTAAAATTCTCATTTTTTTTTTTAGTAAAGCAAAAAATATTAATAATCAGTATTCAGAAACTATGACCATAAGTCATTACAGGAGAGATCTTTTTCTCTTCTTTCCTATGGGTTAATGTGTCAGGGTTTGACTATGGGCCATGATCAAACAGCAGGGAACAGAATCACTCTCTAATAGCCAACATGGTACATTGGGGACATTCAAACACGAGGTCTGATATCAGCTTTCCGCTCAACTAAATGTTTAGATGCTTTTCAATATCAGCAGCCAAAACAAGACCAGGGGAAGACTATGGAAAAGACTATCAATTCCCACAGGCAAGTTCAGGCTAAAGATGAAGAAAATGACAACAAATCCACAAGAGTCAAAATATGAACTTGAATATATCCCATCAGAATTTAAAAATCCTCTCAAAAACAGACTTGATGCATTAGGCACTATATTGATGATCTTGATGTCATTCCACAACTCTTCTTGTCTTCATAGTTGTGAGCTGACATCAAGAACATCACCCGTGAAGAAATCAAAAGGCCATTAAAATGACAGGAAACACAAGACAAAAATGGATGTCAGGACTTCCTGCAAGATGGCAGACTAGGTGGCACACTACATGGACATTATACAGCAAAG
>NW_006408547.1:7548793-7549798 GCF_000296735.1 Chrysochloris asiatica | reverse complement strand
CAACCAAGGATGTCAGTCTCAGTGTGTTCCATTTCATTTTAGACACTTTCAGATTTTCCTAGATTCTTACTTCATGCATTCCATGTTCCCATTACTACCATGTTCCCATTACTAATCAATGCTTGCAGCTGCTCCTCATTATTTTGAGTTGTGTTCCACATAAAATGAAGGTCCTGAAAGCTTTGCTTCATTCAAATCATTATGATCTATTCTAATTTAAGGAGACATATCTTCTCCAGTTCTACCGTAAGGAGACAGCACTTCCCCAGTTTTATTTTGAGTATCTCCAACTTGAGGGTCTGTCTTCTAACACTATAACTGACAATGATTTGCTGTTATTCTTGAGAAGATAAAAGTGCTTTCTGGGAAGTGGCTGAGCAGGGATGGAAAGAGAGGGAGACTGAGTGGTTGAATGGCTGGCCAGACTCTGATTGACCATTCGGTGAGCAGCTTTGGCAGTGGAGGGAGACCTACCAGAGCAGATTCTCATGTTGTTGTTGTTGTTGTTACTACATGCCATCGAGTCGGTACCAATTCATAGCGACCTTATGCAAAGCAGAACGAAACACTGTCCGATCCTGGGCCAACATCACTACTGTTGCCACACGTGAATCCATCGATGTTGCCACTTGACCAATCCATAACATTGGGGGTCTTCCTCTATTTCTATAACCCTCCATCTTACCAAATATGATATCATTCTCCAGCGACTGGTCCCTTCTGACAATATGTTCAAAGTATGAGAGACGAAGTTTGGCCATTTTGGCCTCCAAGGAGCACTCTGGGTGCACTTCTTCCAAAATGAATTTATTGTTTCTTTGGAAGCCTTTGGAACTTTCAATATTCTGCTCCAAAACCATAATTCAAAAGCATCAATTCATCTACAGTCTTCCTTATTCACTGTCCAGCTTTTGCATACATATGAGGTGATTGAAAATACCATGGCTTAGGTGGGCACACCTTAGTCATCAAGCTGACATCTTTGCTCTTCAACACTTTAAAAAG
>NW_006408547.1:7544879-7546035 GCF_000296735.1 Chrysochloris asiatica | reverse complement strand
TTCTTCCACGGTCTTCCTTATTCACTGTCCAGCTTTTGCATGCATATGAGGTGACTGAAAATACCATGGCTTGGGTCAGGCTCACCTTAGTTCTCAAGATGACATCTTTGCTCTTCAACACTTTAAAAAGGTCTTGTGCCGCAGATTTGCCTAATACAAGTTTTAGGGTCTCAACTGTTTAATTCCTGAGATAACTATCTAGGTTGTCCTGTTCTCCTTCTAGGACCAGAAGGTCATCTTAGCTAATTTTTAAACTTTTTAATTTGAAGGTCCTAATTTGAGACCAAATAACTAAACAGATTCCATTTTGTTTAGGTCAGTAGATCCATGCTATCAATAGCATAACACCAGATATATAAAATAAATAAGGGTTATGAACTTGAAGACAGTTCTAAAAAATTCTGATCAGACTTTATGCAGCCAAGGAAACAAATTCCCCATAGGATGGGAATGGCAGATGATATTTTTCAAAGACAACTAAAATGATTATTTTCTATCCATATGGTTTCTTTAGTATGGGACTTTGACACTTTTCTAATCAAGAGGTGAGATTTGTTTTCTTTAGAATGCTGTGAGGAATCTGAGACTACTACATGGAGAGGCTACATACAGATATAGGCCAACATGAACAGCTAATATTTCAACCAAAAAAGCCAATATCAACTTTCAGATACATGGGTAAAAATACTTTAGATGAATCAAGTGTCCTCCCTTCAAATATTCTAGATGAAGCCTAAAATATGGACTAATTCCCTGTCCTTAAAATCCAATAATATAATAAAATGCTTGCTGTTTTGTGTTTGTCATAGAATAAATGGGAACTGTATGGTAGAGCAAATGGGGCTATAAGTTCTGATGGTAGACAGAGAAACAAAGAAAGATAAAAAAGGAACACTTTGAGACAAGTTAACAAAGTGCCTAGATCTTGTGGTTAGATGCCTTTGTTGTTGTTGTTAAGTGCCATTGAGTCAGTTCTGACTCCTATCAGTCCTGTATGTTTCTGAGGACTGGTGAGGTTCAACTGCTGACCTTGTGATTCAAACCGAAATTGGAATCCAGTGCATTACCCACAGTGCCACACCAGGGACCTTAATATAAGATAAGAAGGTCATGATAACTGACTGCCATTGAGTCCATTCTAACTCATAGCAATATA
>NW_006408547.1:7538558-7544488 GCF_000296735.1 Chrysochloris asiatica | reverse complement strand
CCTTAACCATTTGAAAAACTTTAAGTTGCTGTGGGAAAAAATGCAAAGAAAATGCAAAATGTTATGAATCATGAATTTATAATATTTTTCAGAAAATATCCAAATTTAAATCATGTAGTGAGTTGGGATGCTTTAGGATATCTTTACTACTTCTAGATTATTTTAATTTTAGTCATAGAAAAATAAATTTAAAATTTACATATCTCAATAATTGTTGTTGTTAAATTCTTTAGAGTTGGTTCAGACTTGTAGCGACTGTGTATAGGATTTCTGAGGAACATAAAATGTTCCAAGAACTAGCTAAATATTTTAAACATGCTTGTGGAAATTGGCACTGCTCTAAGCATAATTAATATGATCACATACCACTTTATAAAACTTCAAAATTTACCTGGAAAATAGTTACAGGTGAACACATTGAGACAAAATCTTGTCTTCAATAGAGCCAATTTGAATAGAAACTAACAACTCTTTCTCCTTCCACTTTTAATTATTTATTCTGCACTTTAAACCTCTCTAGAAATCTAATTTGGAGTCCTCATGTGAAGCTCTAGAATAAGCCCTGGACTGGCAATTTAAACACATCAGTTGCTCCTCTGAAACCCTAGACAGGGTTGCTACGAGTCAGAAACAACTTGAGGACATTTAACAACAGCCACAGAGATCGAACTGGTGAGCACAGTGACTCTGTAAGGTATGCTCTGGACTACAGATGTTGGTTTGAGTCCACAAGTAGCTGCATGAGGCTTTCTGCTTCGGTGAAGATTTACACCAATGGAAACCCTGTATAGGTACACAGGGTCTCTATGAGTTAGAACCAACTCAGTGGTACTTAGTAACAACAAGAGATCTAACTGCAATTGGCAAATAGGGTTCCTAGGAACAGAATAGGAACCATTGCTCACAAACATGTTTTAAGTTTCTGATATTAATAATAGATCCTTAGCATTTTGAATGAATAGCTTTGCTATATGGGATAAAGCTAGTAAGATAAGTGGCTTTGACTGGGAAGTATCAGTGGCACAAAGTCAACTGTAGTTAACTTCTCAGGGTAGTTGAATTCATAGCCATGTGTTCTAAGAAGCTGTATATACCTGAAGTTGTTGTTGTTAAATGCCAGTGAGTCAATTCCAACTCATAGCAACTCTATAGGGTTTTCTAGGAGATGCTGATGGGGTTGAATTGCCAACCTATGTTCATAGTCCAGTGCCGATCTGACAGCACCACACCATGAGTACATATCTGAAATGTTGTTGCTAAGCACTGTTGAGTCAGTATAGGGTTTATATAGCGACCCTGCATATGGTTTCTGAGGAGTAGCTGGCGAGTTTGAACCACTGTCCTTTCATTTCAAACTGACCTTGTGGTTTAGTCCTTAGCTTATAAACACCAGGACTTCATATCTAAAATAGTGGGATACTAAACATCATCAGAGGCATGGTCTCCAATAAAACTGATACATTGTCAATGTGCTATCATTTATTTTTAAGAAAATGCTTTTGTAGACAAATTCTATTAATTTTACATCTGGTTATTTCATGGACTCTCATGCTTAGTTTTGATTTGTGTGTATATTTTAGTGCTAGTTAATTGTTTTACTTGAAAACTAAAATTTTAGGCAAATCACTAAGGATTTCTTGCCCTCTCATATAATCTCAAAGGATACTGTATCCATGTACTCTCTCTTGTCACTTTGTTCCCCAATTTTGAGTCCTCATTTCCATTCCCTTTATTAGACTTTGGGCTTTGTTTCCATAGCTTCAATGTTTCTTAAGCTGCAGTAGTACTATCAGTGACAGAAGACTTTGAAAGATATTTGAGATATTATAGATTACAAAACCATTAACTGTACTGATAACTCAAGAATCTGACCTTTGGAGAAATTGTACAAGTGAATTAGGACAAATTGAGGGCAATGCTTATACTTTCTACTCTTGACTATTAAGTCCAATTGGATAGAAAATGTACGGTGCATTCTGAACACATTTTGATTTTGAGATATGGATCACTCTGGCAATCTTGTGAAGATAAGGGATTTACAAGATTTGAAACACATAAAATAATATACATAATATTTCAAAGGAAAACCATTTTACTGAAATGTAGCTAGTGTATTAACATCTAATATTCCCTATCATTGTAAAGTACTAGTAAGTATACAAGGGAGCTTCAAAAAGTTTGTGTACAACTTCCATTATCTTTTAGCTCCATTTTTCCTAAGACTTTGTACCCTTGTACACTGTGTATTGGAGCCCTGGTGTGGTGCTATGGGTTAATGTGCTGGACTGCAAAGTTGGTTTGAAACAAAAGGTCACTGGTTCAAATACACCAGGTGCTCTTTGGAAACACTATATCTGCTGTAATTTGAATATAATACTAGCATATATGTTGGTGACAAAGTCACCTGAAGCTTCTAATAATACTGCACCTTAATGCCAACATTTAACAATAAAGGAAATGCTAAAATTTCAACTAAAATATAGTTAAAGTAAGATGCATTATTTCATCCAAGTTCATAAAACACAAATATTTTACTCAGAGATACCTTTAGTATCAGTGGAGTCTTAGTTAAAACAAGGGTACAGCTTTATTCTAAATATGGAATTAATTACTTCTTAGTGCATGTTGTTGTTAAGTACAATCAAGCTGGTTCCAACTCACAGCAACCCTATATAGGGTTTCTGAGGAGCTGCTGGTGGGTTTGACCTGCAGACCTTGTGGTTCAAAACGACCTTACGGCCCAGAGCTTTATGCCATAGCACCATACCAGGACTCCTCTTGCTGCATAGTAATGTCAAAAATAGTCACTTATAGCGTTAGGGCTGAAGTTCAAAGCAAAAATAACAAAATAAACTCTACCTTATCCACCAACAAAAAATCACCAGCCAAAAAACAAATCCAGTTTTGAGAAACGGTAGGATAAGCACATTTACATCAGACATATTTTTCTGGAAACTTCTCCTTTTTAAGTTAGGGCACTTCCATATTTGATCTGAGATAAAACAATGGAAGACAACTTACATGTTATGTGATCCAGGTACAATCTTCATTTAATCATGTTTTTGTTTTTTTTTGTACTAGTCCTTCAAGTGAAATTGATTCTTTGGCTACTTTTCTGTGTCAATTTATCTATGTCAAGTACACATTATAAAATAAAGAGCAAATTACTTAAACATTCAGCTCCACAGTTTTCTCTGAAGCAAAAAATAATTAGGTTAGGCTAAATGATCTTTTTATGTGGACTGTAGTAGAAAGATAATTAGTTTTGATGTTAAATATTAACTGAAATCCCCATTCCAATACGATTCAATAAAATATGCTTAAGGAAGTTGCCTAACCTCTCCAGACCCAGTTCATTACAGAGTTGTTATAAGGATTAAGTAAAATAACACATTTCAGTACAGCATGCAGTTAAGCCCTGAATAATGATACTTCATCTCCAGATTCAAACTTATGTAAACTATAAATACATGCTCTGTGTACATAAAATCCCAATTGTTATCTTTAGAACACTGCTTGCTATTGAACATACTAGGAACAGTTTCTATTTTAAAAACTGCATATTTCTAGAGAAGAAAAATTACTTTTGTTTTGTAATTGTTTACACCAGAAATGCTGGAGGGTAGAGTGTACGTAAAGGTGTAGAAGAAAGATGAGTGGAACATTCACGAAGAAGACAGATTCTAAAAGACATTTTATAGAATACATGGCTGCCATATTTTAAAATATAAAGCAGAGAACCTTAAATAATATGATGCAGTGGCATACTGGGATTCAATTCTTAGCTTTACTGAGAGATTTCCAATGTTTTTCTAGCCAAGGAACACATACACATCATTATTGTTTGTTAAGTATGCTGAAGTGAACAGATTTGACAAATGGTAGTGTGCTAGCACAAAGGGGCAAGGGAAGTTGCCTTAGACTGCCATGTCCTGTCTGACTACAATCTTCATTTTAGCACACCTCTAGGTACTTTTCTAGTAATGTCTTGTCAAATTAATTGAACATTTCATTTTTTTTCAATAGTTTCTCATTGATTAAAACTGTTATCAAAAATAAACATTTATAATGAAATCATGAGTGGAGTTCTGGTATGGCACTATTGGATAAACACTGGACAATTAATAGTTCAAACCCATCAGCCACCCCTCTGATACCCTATACAAGATTGCTATTGGTTGGAACTGAACTCGTGGGCACTTACCAACAACAACAAAGTGGTAAAACTGTAGGGAAAAACAGTCATTCATCCAGAGATGTACTAGGATAACTGCTAACATTTCACAGGTATAGGGATTAAAGGAAATATTTGTAAGAAATGAAGATCTAGGCTAATTTGTAATGACATCAATTAGCTGAAATGTAGCATTAATTGTGAGGATAGCATAAGACTATGCAGTGTTTCCTGTTGTTGTTCATAGTCTTGGAACTGACTCAATAACACCTAACAACAACAACAGCATTATATGTCTATTGATGAGTGGTAGACAGAACACTGGCTTGCCAAAGATACCCATGTCTAATCTCCAGAAACTGTGACTACAGAACCTTACATGGCACATGGGACTTTATGTATCTGACTAAAGATCTGAGATGGAGAGATTATTCTGCACTGTCTAAATGAGCACCCTGGTATCACAAGAAGTGCTTTCAGAGGGCAGTCAAAGAGGAAGAGTCATGTGATAACCAGAGAAGAGGTCGAGAGAATGAATCAAAGATGCAATGATGCTGCCTTAGAAGACAGGTAGAGAGAGGGCCCAAAAGACAAGGAATGTAGTTGGCTTTTAGAAGCTCTACAGACAACCAAAGAATGCTACTCTAGATGCTTGAGCAAGATTACATTCTTTGTAACACCTTGATTTTAGGATTTGTGATATGCAGAACTATAAAAGAACATATGTGTGCTGTTTAAAACCAGTAAGTTTGCTAGTCTGTTGTAATATCGACAGGAAACTAATACACCGTGCATGCATTTGTTGTTGTTGTTAAGCATCATTGAGTCAGTTCTGACCCATAGCTACCCTGTATAGGGTTTCCAAGGAGCAGCTGGTGAGCTTGAACCACCGACCTTGAAGTTCAAACAACTTTGCAGTCTGACGCAGTAGCCAACAGCGCCACACCAGGACTTCATGTATGCACATACATTAAAACTGTACACCAGCGTTTTTCCTCCTTTGCTTAACATAGATAGGCACAACAGCATTTTTTGGAAACTTTTTATTGTGAATTAAGTAACAGTACAGAGAAGATCATCAGTTTTACATTCAATTCATCACGCTTGCTATTTCATCTCAATGATTACAATCCCCTCCATGTAAAAACAGACATCCCACTTCTTTCCTGAGGTTCTTTTTACCATTCCACCCTCCTTCCCATCCTTCTACAATGCTGTCTTTAGGAAAATGTTGCCCTTTTGGTATGGAATGACTGACCATTCCATGGTAAGTGTACCTTATTAGTGCTGTTAGCCCCTCTGTATTCCTAATGTGCTGCCTAGCTAAAAATTGGGCCATGAGGGTGACTTCTAGTCTAGACATCAATGGGGGGTGAGGGCCAGTCTCAAATTCCTCCAGTCTCTTTCTGACTAGTAATAACTTTGAGTATTGTTCCCCATTTTTGCCCACTCTATCTGAGACCTTCTAATGTGAGCCCTGTCAAAGCAGCTGGTAGTGGTAGCTGGGCACCATCTAGTTCTTTTGGTCTCAGAGTCATGTTGACTGATAGTCACAAGTTACACTGATCTATTAGACTGGTTCATTACAAGTATCTTCAATTTTCACCACTCTTTTTCATCTGTACATGGAGACACCCATAGTTGCACCTTAGATGGCCACTCATGAGCATTTAACATCCCAGATACTCCTCACCAAAGTAGGATGCAGAAAATCATCTTTGTGCACTCTGTTATGCTAATTGGCCATGTTGTCCCC
>NW_006408547.1:7494951-7521069 GCF_000296735.1 Chrysochloris asiatica | reverse complement strand
GTAAAGGTTCCTCATGAGCACAATGAAGTGTTCTGGAATACTCAATCTCTGAAATGCTGTCCAAAACTTGTCATGATCCACACAATCAAAATCATCTGTATAGTCAACAAAGCACAGGTAAACATCTTTCTGGTATTTTTTGCTTTCAGCCAAGATCCATCTGATGTCAGCAATGATATCCCTTGTTTCAAGTCTTCTTCTGAATACAGCTTGAACCTCTGGAAGTTCTCTCTCAATGTATGCTTGCAGCCGTTTTTGAATTATCTTTAGCAAAATTTTGCTCGCAGGGGATATTAATGATATTGTCCAATAAATTCCACATTCCATTGGGTCACCTCTTTTTGGAATAGATACAAATATGGATCCCTTTCCATCAGTTGGCCAGGTAGTTGTCTTCCAAATTTCCTTGCATAGATGAGTGAATGTAGACAGTGTTGCGTCAGTTTGTTGAAAGATTTCATTTTGTATTCCACCAACTCCCGGTGCCTTGTTCTTTGCCAATACCTTCAATGTACCTTGGACTTCTTCCTCCAGTATCATTGGCTCTTGATTGTTTGCTACCTCTTTAACTGATTGAACATCAACCATTTATTTTTGATACAGTGACTCTGTTTATTTCTTCCATCTTTTGATGATTTCTATACTACCATGTGTTCCATAGGAGAAGGATGAGGCTTTTGGCTTCCATAAAGATTTACAGCCTCGAAAACTCTACACAGGTTTACTATGAGTTGGAACCAACTTCACGACACATAATCACCACCACTATATCATTCAATATGTTTTCCATAGAATCCTTCAAAATTTCAAGTTGAGGCTTGAATTTATTTTCAGTTGCCTCAGTTTGAAAAATGATGAGTGTGTTCTTCTCTTTTGGTTTTCTAACTCCAAGTCTTTGCACATTTCATTATAATATTTGACTTTGTCTTCTTGAGCTGCCTTTTGAAATTTTCTATTCACCTCTTTTACCTCATTTCTTCCATTTGCTTTAGCATCTCTACACTGGGTAGCAAGTTTCAGAGTCTCTTCTGACATCCTTCTTTCTTGTCTTCTTAATGATCTTTTGCTTTCTTCCTGTATGATGCTCTGGATGTCATCCCACAACTCTTCTGGTCTTCAGTCTTTAGTGTCTAAGGCATCAAATCTGTTCTTAAGATGATCTCTCAATTCAGGTGGAATGTGTTCAAGGTCACATTTTAGCTCTTTTGGATTTATTTTAATTTTCTTCAGCTTCAGCCTGAAATTGCTTTTGAGCAATTGATAGTCTGTTCCACATTCTGCCCATGGCCTTGTTTTGACTTATAATATGGAGCTTTTCTGCCCTCTCTTTCCACAGATGTATTCAATTTGATTTATGTGTTCCGTATGGTGAAGTCCATGTCTACAGTTATCTTCTGTATTGTTTTTTAAATGTATTTGCAGTGAAAAAGTTATTAGTGTTGCAAAATTCTATCATGTGATCTCCAGCACTGTTTCTATTGCTAAGGCCATATTTCCCAACTACTGGTCCTTCCTCTTAGTTTCTAACCTTTGCATTCCAACCACCAGTAATTATTAATACATCTTGATTGTGATTGCATGTTTGATCAATTTTAGACAGAAGAAGTTGGTAGAGTTCTTCAGTTGCATCATCAATGACTTTAGTGCTTGCTGCATAATTTTGAATTATGGTGGTATTAATTGGTATTCCTTGTAGAAGTATGGATATTAACCTATCACAAACAGTGCTGTAATTCAACACAGATCTTGATACGTACTTTTTGATGAATGCGACACCATTCCTCCCCAATTTTTAATTCATGGCATATAAACCATGTGATTGTCAGATTCAAAATGACCTATACCAGTCCATTTCAGCTCACTAAAATGTAGGATATCAATGTTTATGCGTTCCATTTCATTTTTGACCATTTCTAATATTCCTAGATTCATACTTCATGCATTCCATGTTCCAATTATTAATGGGTGTTTACAGGTTTTTCTCCTCATTTTCAGTTGTGTTGCATCATCAAATGAAATTTCTAAATGCTTTACTCCATTTGTCATCAGCCAGCTCTACTTTGAGGAGGCAGATCTTCCCCAATCATATTTTGCGTGCCTTCCAACCTGAGGGTCTCATCATCCAGCACTATATCGGACAATATTCTGGTGTTTTTCCTCACGTTTCAAAATTCAGTAATCAAGGGCAGACAGTATCCCACTGCTATTCATAAGGTTTTCAGTGACTAAATATTTGGAAGTAGTTTGTCTCTTCTTCTTCATCTGAAAACTCATCCAAAACCTGTCCACTATGGGTGACCTTGCTGTCATTTAAAATACTCATGTCATAGCTTCCAGAATCACAGCAACATGCAAGCCTCCATAGTATGACAAACTGACAGACAATGGGAAGTGTCTTCCTTGTAGTTGTATGGATATTATATTATCACAGCATTGTCCTTCTAGATAGATGTCAAAATGCTCTTTTTGATGATGACTACAATGCCATTTCTCTGAATTTTCTAACTTCTGGCATAGTAAACAATATGATTATTAATTTCTAAATGGCTGATCGGTCCAGTTCAGCAAACTAACACCTATGATATCCATCTTTATTCATTTTTTTTTTTCATTTTCAACAACTTGTAATTTTCCTAGATTCATATTTCATATATTTCAAGTTTCAATTATGAATAGATGTTTACAGGTGTTTTTCTTCATTTTGAGTTGTGTCTTATCAGCAAATGACGGTCCCTAATAGCTTGGCTCCATTTTAGTCATCATGGTCACCTTTACTTAGAGGAGGCAACTCTTTCCCAGTCACGTTTTGAGTGCCTTCCCACCTGTAAGACTCATCTTCTGACACTATATCTGACAATGTTTTGGTACTATTCATAAGTGGCTAAACTTTCAGAATTAGGATAGCTGTCCTTCTTTTTAGTTTTTATTAGTCTAGAAGCTCTGCTAAAACCTGGGTGTCACTGCTGGTTTTAAAATACCAGCGGCAATGCTTCCAGTGTCACAGCAACACATAATTCACCACTGTATGACAAACTGACAGATGAGTGGTGGCTTTGTAATATATATACTCTTATTTGGGTATTAATTATTTTGTTATTTTAAAACTCTTTTTTAAATGTAGTTATTTTTGCCACAAATTTTTCATCTTGATTCCAAAATAGAATATAAAATTAGAAGGCAGGAAATATATGCAACCAATACAACCACATTCTGCACATATTAGGTATTAAATTTCCAGAATTTTAATCTATAAAATTGTTTGAATGTGTTATTCAGTTTATGATGACAAGATTAATTTCAATATATTTTACTTAATTTCCTATACAAAATAGGACAGGATAAATCTCATTGGTTCCATCAGGGGCTTACGGAGAAATGAGATATATCATGATGTAACTCATATTTGTTCCTCAATAATTGTAGCCAGAAGCTTTGTTTTTATAGGCGATCAAGTATTAACATCATTTTCTCAAGGTACAAAATATTTTGTTGGCTTAACTCCTTCACCAATTCAATAAACATTTATAGAGGACCAAAAAAGTCTAGCACTTGTTCAGTTATTGTCAATATAAATTTTATTTGTTGTATTTTATAAAGAGAAAATAGAAAGGTGATTTTTATATGAACTTACTTCTTTTTCACGGCTTATTATTGTGTTAAGTAGGATATGAAGAAATAATACAAATGTTTTTTCTATCTCTGGCCTTCATTATAAGCTTTACATCTTTGCATTTATAATGAAAAACAAAACAGAGCTTTTTATACTATTACATTTAGACTCTGGACTGTTACATTTATATCCAAAAGAGGGAATTTTTCAGCAGTAACGGAATTACTGAACAAAAGGGAAAAGTGAAATGTGAAGAGAAACTCTGACATACTATACATATAAGGTTGTTGTTGTTGTTAAGTGCTGTCGAGTCAGTTCCAACCCATAGTGACCCTATATAGGGTTTCCAAGGAGCAGCTGGTGAGCTTGAACCATCAACCTTGCAGTTCAAACTGACTTTGCAGCCCAGCACATTAACCCACAGGGCCACACCAGGGCTCTACATATAAGGACTCCACATATAAGGCAGAGTTTGTTTTACAGGAACCAGCTGAATTTTCTTTTCACACTTGGCACCAAATTGTTGGACTACAATTTTTATTGTATCCTTTGGTAAAACTGGAAATGTTCTTTTAGGCCAGGATTTCATTTTTTCTAATTAATAAATTAAAATGTAATAAGTAAAATCATATTATAACTTAAGATGTATTAAATGGTTAAATGAATTAAGCACATTTACACATTTAAAGAGGTAATATATAAAGTGATTCTACTCAATCTGCAGTCCTCCTCCCTTGACAAGAGACAAAATTCTTAGCTTGGTAACCCTCTGTTGTTGTTGTTAGGTGCCACTGAGTCGTTACCGACTCATAGTAGCCTTATACACAGCAGAATGAAACCCTGCCCAATACTGGGCTTAGTCTATGCTTATCTCCATCTAGTTTGGTATTATCTCTGGCATTTACTCTAACCTTTATTGTGAGTTGTGTGAAGGTTACAGACAAGCTCATCAGTTTTACATTCAACAATGCTTCATCTCAATGATTGCAGTCTCCTTCATGCAAAACCAGTTATTCCACTTCCTCCCTGTGGTTCGTATTTCCATTCTACCCACCTTTCCATCCCTTCTCAACTTTGTCCTTAGCTGAATGTTGCCCTTTTGATTTTGAATGATTGACCATCCCATGGTGAGCGTATCTTACTAGTGTTGTTGTCTTCCTGTATACCTATATACTGCTTAGCAGAAAATTGGGCCATGACGGTGAGTTCTTACAGTCTCTTTCTCTTCAGTAAGCCTGATATTTATTTTATAATTTTGAGTTTTGTTCCATATTTTCCCTTTCAAAGATGATGGTAGTAGTAGCCAGGCACCATCTAGTTCTTGGGGTCTCAGAGTTATTGAGACACCGATGTTCACATGACCCATTAGTCCTTTGGACTAATTGATTCCATGCATCTTCAATTTTCTTCACTCTTCTTCCTTCTATACCGGGATACACCAGTAGTTGCACTTTAGATGACCATTCATGAGTTTTAAGATCCCAGATGCTATTCACCAAAATATGATGTAGAAAATTGTTTTTGTAGACTATGCCATGCCAATGGACTATAGTATCTCTTGAGATTATAGTGCTGAGCCCCAAGGCCAAAACAATTATTACCTTATGGTTGATAATATCTAAATTTTCATCATCTTCCCCACTAATGCTCCACCACATTCGTAGTTGTGTTTACAGCACAGATAATTACCCATGTACAAATATTCACTTTCAAACTTTTTTTCTGAAGTTACTAGTTTTAGAAAAATGAATATTAATATAAACTGCAGACACTTCCTAATTTTTTCTGTCTGCCAGTGTTTATATTCCAAAAGTGATCAGCACTTGTTATAGATTAAATATTGTCACCCCACATTATTAGTTGAAATCCCAGTCCCTGTATTTGTCAATGGTATCCCTGAATGGTACAAACGATTCATGTGCTAAGCTTCCAAATGAAAGGCTAGGGGTTAGGTTTTAGCCAGATGAAACTTGGAAGAAAATCTTGATAATCTGCTTTATAAAATTTGCCAGTGTAAGTCCTACAAAGTTCACTTTTACTCTGATAAACAGGATTGTCATAAATCGGAATCGTCTCCAGGATTACTGATGCTAGTATAAGCTTATGACCCTGTATGAGTGTATTGTTCACTTTGTTATATTAATTAGGTTAGAATAGTCTGCAAAACAAATTGAGTAGGCTCTTAACTTAATCACTTCTACTGTTGCTTGGAGGTGCCATAGAGTCAGCTCAGATTCATAGGGACCCAACAGGAAGAAACACTGGCTGGGCCTGAGCCATCGTCACAATTGCTATCTTCCAGCCCACTGTTACTGGCACTGCATAAAAAATCACATTGGGGATCTTCCTCTTTTTCACTGATCGTCCACTTTACCAGGCATGAGGTCATTTTCTTGGGACTGGAAATGTGTGATTTGAAGTCTCACCATCTTGATTCTAAAGAACATTCTGACTGTACTTTTTTTTTTAAGACTTTATTGTGAATTGAATGATAGTTTATATGACAGAACATTGGTTTTTCACTAAGCCAGTAGAATTTTTTTTCATTGTTTCACGGCAATGATTACAATCTCCTCCATGCACCATTGGTTAACAGTATTTGCCTCTATTACCATTTTTTTCCTCTTTTTATGATATACATGAAAGCACAAAGGAATATATAATCATTTAAACAACCAAAAGGCACATTTTGCAAACTAATCCACTGCCCACCAGCTCACAACCTTTCTCTTTCCATAAGTCTAGAGTCCTTAGCTGCTGTATCTCTTCTGCCTCCATCTCTAGTATCATTGCTTCTCTGGTTAGGATCCCACATTCTGCTCATATTTTTCCTTCGGGATGTTCCTAGGGTCCTCTGTTCCTGAAATCTAAGATTGACTATTCCCTCCTTTTTGTTACATAACTTCTACCTTTACAGTTGTGACAATTGCAATTAGTCATGTTAACAATTACTCACTATTGAATCAAAAGAAACTTATTCTCATCTCCGTTCACCAGATCCATCTAGACAAGGTGAAAACCATTCAGTGGGGATTCTACCTTCCCCTCCCGCTCCCCACTCTGAAACTCAACCCCCTCTTGAAAACTTGTAAGCCAGCCACTTTGTGCCTTTAGAGCCACTCCCACCCCACCCCCATTTTAGGTAGCCAGTGTCTAAGTTGCCTGTCCCTATCAACCCTGTGTACTGAGGGGATAGGTTTGGTACTTGATTTGAAGACTCTTTTCCTCTTGGTTGGTATTTGAGCTACTTTATCTATAAGTAAAGGTCAAGTTCATCAAATTGTAGCAAGTTATACTTGTTTCCTGTATTAAATTTTGGTTACGAATCACGCTGTGAACCTCAAGTTCAACAGTTCAAAACTACCAGCTGTTCTGTGGGAACAGATGAGGTTTTCTGCTCCCATAAAGATTTACAGCCTCGGAAACCCTGTACAAGGTTGCTATGAGTTGGAACCAACTCCGCAGTACATAACCACCACCACCACTACCATCTTCCTCTAGTTGAGTTCTGATCATCAAGCCATCCATGCTAGGTCAAATGGGTACTATCTGAATGTTTGGACATTCTTACATGTCTCCCTCCAATTCATACCAGCTGAATGCTTCACTCTCACCTCTTGTCCCTAGTGGCAAGGTCAGTTGACTATACTTCTTACAAGACAGATGTGTTCCTTCTTTTGGCAGGGTATGGTCATTTCAATATTTTTCATCAACCCATAAATCAAATGCACTGATTCTTCTAACCCATGGCATGGGTCAGGAGCACCTGAACTCAAACTGATCTCTTATATCTTTAACACTTTAAAGAGGTCTGTGCAACAGATTTGCCTTTTGCAACATATTATGTGATTTTTTGACTGCTGAGTTCATGAGCACTGACTGTGGATCTAAGCAAAATGAAGTCATTAACAATTTCAATCTTTTATCCATATGTTGTTGTTGTTGTTAAGTGCCCTCAACTCAGTTCCAATTCATAGTGACCCTGTATAGTGTTTCCAAGGAGCAGTTGCTAAGGTTAAACCATTGATCTTGTGGTTCAAACTGACTTTGCAATCCAGCACATAAACCTGCATCTCCATACCAGGATCCACTAATCATGATGTTATTTATTGGTCCAGTTTGAGAATTTTTGTTTAGTTTTACATTGAAGTGCAATCCAACTGAAAACTGCAGTCTTTAATCTTCATCAGTAAGTATTCCAAGTCCTCTTCCCGTAAGAAAGTTTGGGCCATCTATATATTGAAGGTTGTTAACGAGTCTTCCTCCAATCCTGACACAACTGATACATATAACCCAGCTTCTCAGTTTATTTGCTCAACATACAGATTGAATAAGTATGGTAAAAGGTTACAACCCTGGCACACAGGTTTCCTGATTATACATCATTCAGTATACCCTTGTTCTGTTTTAACAATTGCTTCTTGATCTATGCAGTTTCCTAACAAGCACAATTAAGTGTTCTGAATGTTCATTCTTTGCAATGTTATCCATAGTTGGTTATGATCCACATAGTCAAATGACTTTACATAGCCCAGAAAGCACAAGTAAACAGCTTTCTGGTATTCTCTGTTTTCAGCAGTGATTCCTATGTGTCGCCAGTGTGAATCTGGGTTGAATTTCTGGCAGTTCCTTGTTGATGCACTGCTGCAATCATTTAGGAATTGTATTCAGCAACATTTGACTCGTATGTGACATTAGTAATATTGTCTGGTGATTCCGTGTTCTGCACTGAGCATTGCATTGGGTGACCTTTATTTGAAATTGGCACAAATATGGATCGCTACCAAATGGTTGGCCAGGTAGCTATCTTCCAAATTTCTTGGCATTCACAAAGAGACCTCCAGCAACTCATCAGATGCTTGAAACATTTAATTTAGTATTTTGTCAAATTTGGAGCCTTGTTTTTTGTCAATATCTTCAGTGTGGCTTGGGCCTTGTCCCTCAATATTACATATAGATAGAGAGTAGAATGGACGCAGAGGCACACTCAGGGTAAGACAAACACCAGGTGAGAACAGACTACAAAACAAAGAATGGTAAAGAACCAAGAACTGTTTCTTCTTCTTCTTGTCAAGTGTCATTTGAGTTGGTTCCAAACTCATAGCGACCTTGTATAGGGTTTCCAAGCAGTGGCTGATGAGCTTGAACCACCGACCTCATTGTTTAAAGCAACCTTGTGGTCCAGTGCTGTTAACCACACAGTGCCACACTAAGACTACAAGAAATGCTAGGTTGGGAATATTGAGACAGAAGGTATCATAACAACTGAGACCCAGATTTAAGTGCTGAGATTTTAGAACCATAGAAAAAATCATCGGTTGTTTAGAGTTCTGGTATAGCACTGTAGGAAAAGCATGGGGCTGCTAATAACAAGGTCAGTTGTTCAATCCCACCAGCTGCTCCTTGGAAACACTATATAGAATCACTATGACTAGATGGCACTCAAGAACAATTTGTGGCATTTGTGTGACCTACAGTAGCATTAGGTAACTAGGAGTCTTTATGGGTTATTGCAAGCTACTGTGTGGGCCAGACAATGCAATAATATAATCACATGGATTCTCCTTCAATAGGCTTCATATGGGACTCATGGTATAGCTGCCAGTTGCTTTTACTGAAAAATATTTCATTTTCATAACTCACAGAATTTTGTCTCTTTATGAGGTCTTTGATTTGTGTTAGAGCAGTGAAAGTAAATAACAGATTTTCCATCTGAGGAAAACTATTACGAGCTTAACATAATCTGATTGTGTAGCTCTGCAACAACTTTCCATTAGAAAAAGATATCATGCTTCTTAAAGTGGAGGGTCTATGCATTCTTCATGACATGGTTCAACACGATGGCTCCAGCTATGGGATCAAACATAGCAATCAACGATAGTGAGGCTAGCACAGGGCCAGGCAATGTTCCGTTCTGACAACAATAAACAATAACAACATCTTTGTCCCTTTGTTGCTTTCTGGGTTCTAGTAGCAAATATCCTTCCTGGCTGCTAGAGACTACAAGTGTGTTCTTTTAATTGTTTTTGTCTCACTCTCCATGGGGACATCTGAATATCTTAGATTATGGCAGTTAATATCATAGTTTCTTAAATAATAAAATGATATTGATAAAATTAAGTGTTTATATAAGCTATTGAAAAGAAAATGCACATATTAATATATCACTGAAAGAAAATATAAAGCATGAAACCTTATTATAAGACACAAAGTGAAAACCATTATTTTTATCAACAGAAAGCTTCCAAACTATTTATATCAATAGAAAGCTGTTTTAGATATATATATGTACATATCTTTACATATATATGTGTGTGTATGTGTGCATATATATAGAGAGAGGCAGAGTGAGAGAGAGAGATCTTCTTTTATCTCCCTCCCCTTTAAACATAGATGATTATTTGATTTTTGAGCAAAGTGAGAAAAAAACAATTCTATCCAGTAGATGTGAATAAGTCCTTTTCAGTACAAAGGAACAGTGTTCTCCTCATGCTACTTGAACAGAACCTGAACAAGAAATTCTACTAAGGCTAATTGATATATTTCTATTATCACATTAATTCAATTTCCATTAAGAAACAGGTTGCTAAACTTTGAAGTGTGCTAATTTGTCATTATCAAAAACCACCTGCTCTTACATAAAAGATACGAGATTTCTTCCATTTAGAATGATAGGTACTATTTGAGAGATACTGCGTAATATAGTATCCACCATGATTAATACATATAACTTTTTTGTAGATACTGAGCCTTACTGCTATGAATATAAAATGTAGGCTAATGGCAAAATTTTTAATAAAATTCAAGCATTTTATAGTTAAATAATAATAACTAAAAGAAATTTTTTCTTTCTTCTCTGGTAAAATTCATTCAAATACACAATGTAGAGCGCTATCTTTTGCTAAGAATTGTCTTTTTGTGTTATTATTCCCTTTAGAGACTCCACTAACTCTAAGTAAATGCTGTGTATTTTATTATCTACCTTTTGTCTAAAAAATGTCTACTTTCTGAACAATCTAAAAAAGTGACTTCCTTTTCTAGAATATCATTCTAATGTATGGAGGACAACAGTGACTGGATCAAAAGGGGCTTAAAATAGCAGCTATATCTTCAATTAATAAAGCAAGATAAATACTTGAGAGAGTTTCAAGATTCTTTTCACATAAAGACTTAGATGTACTATCATATGTTATATAATGATTTCATTTTCATAATCATCATCTCAAATTCCTTGCACATTAAAATTACAATATTATGCACAGATATACTTTATTTGACATATCCTCCCAATGAAACAATTACCTTGTTGATTGTAATGGTGTTCCTCTGAACTGATAGAGCTGTATAATGACCACAGTTCTGCTATTAAAATATTCTACTTAAATCAGTGACCCTGGTCCCATCTGTGATGTTCTCATCTCATATGGAGAAGCTGCTGGAATCTCTCCAAGGTAATGGATGAACTTAGTTCCTCTCGTTGTTCATTGATGTTAGATGCAGGAGGACATTGTTCCTGGTTTAAAATTATTACTAGACTCTGGGTATACAATAAACCAGAATGAATGTTATAGAGATTAATTCAACCCTTTTCCATACTCTTAGAATGCTTGTACAATAGAGAAAATATATACTGGTTCGTAATGGGTCATTGACATCTAAGAAATTTGCACGAGGAAGATCCCAATACCTTCACCACAGGAAAATAAAAGATACAAGTAACCTGAAGAACAAATGACATGAGTGAAGTCATTACAGAACCAACTGAAATAAAAAGGATAATAACAGAATAATAAGAAGATTTCAATAGATTTGAAAACCTAAGAAAAATGGACAAATTTCTAGAAACATGCTATCTACCTAAACTCACAGAGACTGAGGTAGAAAATTTGAGCAAACCCATTGTAAAAGAGGAGTCCTGGTATGGCGCTGTGGGTTAATGCACCAGACCGCAAGGCCTTTTGAACTGCCAGGTCAGTGGTTCAAGCTCACCAACTGCTCCTCGGAAACCCTATACAGGTTTGCTACGTGTAGGAACCGACTCTATGGCAATTTACAACAGCAACATAGTAAAAGAAGACATTGAACAGATCATAATAAGTCTACCAACGAAAATAAAACTCCTGGCACAGACAAAGTCACTGACAAATTCTACCAAACATGCAGTGAAGAGCTGACACCAATTCTATTTAAACTATTCTAGATTATAGAAAAGCAAGGAATACCACCAAATTTATTTTCTAAAATGACTATGATCCTGATATCAAAGACATCACTAAGAAAGAACATTATATATCAATATTTCTGTGAACATGGATGTAAAAATCTTAAAATAAATAATTTAAAAACTAGCCTATTAAATCAAACAACATATAAAAAATGCATTGTAATCAAGTGGAATTCATAACACCATGTAATGATGGTTTAACATTAGAGAAAGAGGCAATGTAGTCCACCACCTAAATTTAAAAGAAAAGAAAAAGAACCACATGATCATGTTGATTACATACAGAAAAGAAATTTGACAAAATTCAATACTCAACAAAATAGGAATAGAAGGGCAATTCCTCAACATCAATAAGGGAATATATGCAAAACCAATGGCCTGCATTCGTCCCAACAGAGATTCTGAAATCTGCTGTCTTACAAACAGGGACCAGACAAGTATGCCCTTTACCACCAGTCTGATTCAATGTTGTATCAGAAGGCCTAGCCAGAGCCCTAAGGCAAGAAAGGGAAAGAAAAGACATTCTATCTGCATGTAATATGACCTTATATGGACACCTGATGTGCTGCTGTAGGATCAGAAGTGTACTGTGAACCACAAGGTCAGAGGTCCAAATCCTGTTCCTCAGGAAAAATAGCTGTTCCTCAGAAACCTTATACAGGGTTGTTATGAGTCAGAACTGACTCAATGGCACTTACAACAACAATGATCTTATATATAGAAGTTCTCTATGATGCAGCAATAAAATTACTGGGACTTATTGAAAGACTCAGTAAAGTGGCAGGTACAAGATCAACATACCAAGATCTGTTGGATTTCTTTACACTAAAATCGAGGTCTCTGAAAAGCAAATAAGGAAAACATTTACAACAGTGACTTGAAAGATGAAATACTTAGAAAGAAATATAACCAGATATATAAAAGAAATACACAAAGAAAATTAAAAAACAAAATATTACAACAGAAACCATAAGATGCCTACATAAATGCAAGAATATACCAAACTCATGGATAGGAAGACTTAACAATGTGAAAATGTTACTGCAACACAAAGAAATATACAGAAATAATGCAATCCCAATCCTGAGTTCATCATCATTTTTGAATAGGTAAACTAATCACTAACTTTATGGTCAAAGGAAAGAAACTCCAGATAAGCAAAATGTTATTAAAGAATAACAAAATAGAAGTGTTCATACTTCCCAATCTCAAAAGCCCACTACACAGTCATAGTACTTAAAACCTACTCAAACAGTCTGGTATTGCACAGTGACAGACACAGACCAAAGCAACAGGATGGAGAAGCTAGAATTAGTTCATCCACCTGTGGACCCTGATCATTGACAAAGCCTGAAACTCATTAAATGGGGAAGAAATGATCTTTTAAACAAATTGTGCTCTCAAAATTGGATACACATTAGTAGAAAAATGAAACTGGGTATACACAGTATGGTTGTGGCAGTGGTGGTGTGCTGTGGAGTCGGTTCTGACTCACAGTGACCCTGCATAGGGTTTGTGAAGCTATAAATCCTTACAGGAGCAGAAAGCCTCATCTTTCTACTATGGAATGGCCAGTAATTTCAAACTGCTGATCTTGAGGTTAGCAGCCCTACTCATAAGAACTATACATATATCACATAAAAATAAAATCAAGATTCATCAACGATGCAAGTATAAGACCTAAAATTGCAATGTCCATTAAATGAAAAATAGGGACAAGCTTCTTGCTGTTTAGTGTCATCAAGTTTTTTTCAACCCATAGAGACTCCCTACCCTGTATAGGGGTCCCTAGGAGTAGCTGCTGAGCTTGAACCGTCCTCCTTGCAGTTCAAACTGACTTTGCACTCCTGCACAATAACCAATGGTGCCACACCAGGACTCCAGTTAAGGTCCAAGCTTGTTGTTGTTGTTGTTGTTGTTAAGCATCACTGAGTCGGTTCCGACCCATAGCGAACCTGGATAGGGTTTCCAAGGAGCAGCTAGTGAGCTTGAACTGCCAACCTTGCAGTTCAAATGGCTTTGCAGTGTGGCACATTAACCCACACTGCCACACCAGACCCAAGCTTAGGAGTCCTAATATATGGAATAAATATGCTATCAGACATAACTAAAAGCTCACAAAGAGTCAAAGAAAAATTAGATGACTAGGACTTCCTATAAATTAGACATTTGTGCATATCAAAAGATTTCACCAAAAGAATGCACAGACTGGGAAAATTTTGGCAATGACACACCAGACAAGGACCTAATCTCAAAAATTTATTTAAAAAACAACAACAAACACTTCAAAACTTTAACAAGTAAAGGACAAACCAATGAAAAAATGGGCAGAGGACATAAAAAGACACTTTACAAATGGAAACATTTAAATGGGAAACAAGCAAATGAAGAAATACTGAGAATCATTAGCAATGAGAGAGATGCAAATCAAAACAAAAAAAGCACCCCATTGCAACATTGATAGTAAAGTTCAGAAAAAAAAAATCTTGGGGAGGGTGTCGAGAAACTGGAACACTCATTGCTGGTGGGACTGTAAAATGGTTCAACCTCTGTGGAAAACTGCATGGTCCTTCCTCAGAAAGTTGGAAATAGAAATACCATAAGATCCAGCAATACCTCTGCAAGGTACATATTATAAAACCATGATATAATAAACATGTGCACAGTCATATGTTACATTACATCACTATTCACAGTAGGATAAATATGCAAACAACCTAAATGTCCATTAATTGATGAATGAACAAACAGACTATGGTCCATACACATAATGCGACACCATGCATCATTAAAAAATAACACTGAATTTGAAAAACACCTCAGAACATGGATGAATCTAGAGGACCTTATGCTAAATGAAATTATTCAATCACAAAGGGATAAATACTGTATGACACCACTATAAAAAAATATTAAGAAAAGACAAAGAAACATTCTTTGATGGTTATCAGGGTGGGAAGGAAAGACTCATTAACTTGGTTGATGGGAAGGGCAATAAAGCAGACATTAGCAGAAATGACCAAGGCAAAGGAAGAAGTTGGGATGAGTATATGAGTTAAAAGCAGCAGAGATAAATATTATTGTGTGCATAATTGTGCAATAATAGTAAGTAGCAACAATCATCTATGAGTGGATACATAGACATGTAAACTAAACAAGTTTGGAAAGGGAAATGGGATTATATCCATAAATGTATATAGTTTTGACAGAGTATATTTCTATATATGTATTTACTTATAACAAGTCCTGTTAGTGCTGATGGGTCAGAACCAACCTGACAGCACTTAACATCGGTAACAACAACTTCTCTTACAAAGATTGGTGGAACCTCTGAGACTGTGACCCTATATCATCTTTCAGGTCTGGTCCTGAACTCAACCCCATGATCTACATTTCAATGAAACAAAAGAGATCTATAAGGTGAACAATACATTAGGGAGGCACTCATTCCTTAGCCCAATCAACTATTCCTGGTCCAAAGGATTGCATTTGTCTAAGGACAAAGTTCAAAGCCGGAAAGAAGGAGGACTGGAAATGGTGGTATGAATGATGTTACAATTTGGGAATTACAATCTATGACATGAAACAAAGTGAATGATTTTTTTAATGGAAAATTGATTTTGTTTGTACACCTTCAACCAATTCACAATAAAAGTTAAAAAGTAAAATAAAAACGATAGCAAATGCAGCCCTGGAAGGTTAATTAGAATAATGTGGCACCCTATTTCCATAGTGGATAGGTTCAACAACTGCATTTTTTTCACCATAATTACCATGTTTATTTTTCAGCTGTAATTACTTGATTCACTAAATGCCAAAAGTCTTTTGTGAAAATAAAAATTATGACTATGCATTATTATGCTTTAATAATCAAGAGGATGAGCCTGACTAATATTGCTCTTTACAGAGATGCATGTCTTTTAGCTGTTATTTGTAGTCACATCACCTCCAACTCATAGTGGCCCCATGTTTAACAGAACCAAGTTTATTTGGATCTGTGCCATCTTTACAATTCTCAGTCTTCTTAAAGCCCTTGACGTTATTTTGAGTTTTTTCCAACCTAAAATGCAGTCCCCTGAAGAGACAATCACTTTTTTCTCTTTTTCCAATTTTTGTTTTTATGTTGATCTCTTTTTAAATAGGATATATTCTTGTTACCATATACATTCTCTACTTGTCTTTCTTTGCTCTCATTGCCCCCATCCACACTGTTCAAGAGCACTCTAAAGCTGAGGCACTTAACAGAACTCAGACGACTGCTACAGGTCTGAATCATATTCCTTTTTGTCCTAAGGCTCAACTTCTGGTTTTCAGTGTACACAACCCAAGACCACAGTTTGGACCAACATAAGATGTTCTGAAACATTATGAGGTGTCCCTAATGTAACAGAAACCAAAGAAATCTCTACTGTAACTGAAACACTGAAGGAGATTCTAGCTAAGGTTGAGTATCCTAAGTAGACTTTCAGAACATTGAAGTCTTATAAAGCATGTTGAATTCAGGCCAACTGATCAAATGTACCCTTATCCTCTTTTCATACCCTGTACAAGGTTCTAATAAAAGATGCATGCTTTTGCTCCCTCATGGAAAGTCATTTAGAAATTTCATTTCCACAATTCCCATATTCTTGCTCCTTCTTAACCCACCTATTCTTTTAATAAGATCACGTCTCACACTGGATTATATAGTTGGCAGTGTTAATTTTTATCACTCTGCTCTCTACCCAGAGCCTTTTCAGACTTAGTTGGTTCATTTATTTTCCATATCTCTAGAACCACAATTTCAGATCGTTTTTTTTCAAAACTCCAATGCCTTCTACTCAATACTCATTACCAGCTAAAATTACTTACTATTTTATTGAGAAAATTGATGTAAGTAAAAAAAAGAAAAAGAAAAGAACAAATGTTCATATATCCCATATTCACCTCTTATCTGCCACATCCCATGTCTTCTCTCCTATAAATACAGATGAACTATATTTGTGCTTCTAGTTAATGCTAGCATTTCATCTTTCCCATGGAGCCCCTTTGACCATTCCCTCTGGTGTATGCTAAGAATTTGCTATAGTATTTCTTCTTTTTCTGTGTTTTGTTATGTCATCATTATCCTACAAACATAATGTCAATTTTTCCATTTTTTAAAAACAAAAATGTTTCCTTTAGTACACTTGTATCTTCAATCTGCATTCCATTTGTCTGCACACCAAACCCTCCCTCCCCACTCCCCAACACACAATTACCTTTAAGGAAAACCTCCACTAAGTGTTCTTTAGACTTATTATTTAACCCTGCTGTGAACTATAGGTTAATGTGCTGCACTGCAAAGTCAGTTTGAACCACAAGGTTGGCAGTTCAAGCTCACCAGTTGCTTCTTGGAAACCTTATACAGGGTCACCATGAGTTGGAACCAACTTGACAGCACTTAACAACAACAACAACTATCTTTAATTACAAACCCTTATTCCCTAGCTTCTCTTGAATTCTCTTCAGTTGTAACTTTAATTCTTAACCTGCTTCCAGAGTCATTAATAAGAACAATCACCATTCTTTATCTAACTTCATTATAAAAACACTGACATAGTTAATCTTGCCCTAAAACACTTTCTTTACTTAGATTCCAGGAAATATCTGTTGTAATGGTCTTTTTTTTTTTTCCCTCTCAGTCAGTTTTGCTAATTTTATCTCACCCCTCTAAGCTCTAAATATTGGTAAGACCAGGGACTATCTTTTTCTCCATACTCAATCCTGTCATGAGGTCAAGTATTATGGTTTCAAATTTATATATTCAGCCTAAGTTCTGGACTAACACCTTCAACTTCCTATTGAACATTTACACTTAAGCGTTTAACGGACATTTCAAGCTAATCATGTTTAAAATCACTTTAGCAACTCCCACCACTACCAAAAAAACACCCACACAAACAAAAAAAAACTCTGCTTGTACATACAGTAACACTTTGTTGTTAAGTGCTGTCAACTTGGTTCCTTGTTTCCAAGGAGCAGCTGGTGGGTTTGATCTTGTGATTCACAATCCAGTTCTTATACTACAGTGTCACACCAGAAATTCTAGGTTGGCTTTATCCCACACTTGTTTTTATTTTTTAAGTTTTTATTGTGAATTGAGTGAAAGTTTATTGGACAGTCTTACATTCAATAAACCATGTTTTGTTTCATTACAGTAATGATTACAGTCACCTCCGTGTACCGTTAGTCAAAGGTATTTATCTCTACAGACAATACATATTTAAATGTCCAAAGGGCACAATTCATAACCTTACCTCTTGAAATGGTTGAGCACTGACCAATTCCTTTTAATACAGTGATTCTGTGTTCTTTCCATCTTCTTTTGATGCTTCCTGTGTCATTCAATATTTTGCCCATAGAATCTTTCAGTATTACAACTTGAAGCTTGAACTTTTTCTTCAGCTCTTTCAGCTTGTGAAATGCTGTGTTCTTCCTTTTTGGTGTTCTAACTCCATATCTGTGCATATTTCATTAAAATATTTTACTTTGTTTTCTTGAGGTACCTTTATAAATGTTGCATGTAATTCTTTTACTTTCTCATTTCTTCCATTTATTTTAAATGCTCTAAGTTCTGTAGGAGGAGTCCTGGTGTGGTGCTCTAGGAAAAGCACTGGACCACAAAGTCAGTTTTAACTGTAAGGTTGTTGTTGTTGTTAGGTGCCATCAAGTTGGTACCAACTCATAGCGACCTTATGTACAGCAGAACGAAACACTGCCGATCCTGGGCCAACCTCACTACTGTTGCCACGTTTGAGCCCATTGATGCTGCCACTTTGCAGTTCAAATATACCAGTCTATCCTCAAGAACTCCATACAGGGTTGATATGTATCAGAACTGACTCAACGGCACTTAACAACAAGAGCAAAGTTCAGAAGAAAGTTTCAGAGTGTCTTTTCACAACCACTTTGTACTTTTATTTTTTTCCTGTCTTTTTATAGAACTTTTGCTTTCTTCATGTATGATATTGTTGATTTCATCCTATACTTTCTCTGGTCATTAGTGTTCAGTGAATCAAATCTGTTCTGGAAACAGTCCCTCAATTCAGGTGAGATATACTCATGGTTGTAATTTGGTGTCAGCCTCAACTTACATATGAGCACTGATGTCTGCTCCACAATAGGCCCCTGGTATGGTTTTGGCTGGCCATATTGAGCTTCTCCATGATCTTTTGCCATCGATGAAGTTGATTTGGTTCCTGTGCATCTCATCCTCCGCTTGCTCTAACTTTGCTATTATTGTTGATGTGAGATATGATATATTATTGTTGTTTTGGTTTGCATCTCTCTGATGGCTAATGATCGTGAACATTTCTTCATATGTTTGTTGGCTGCCTGAATGTCTTCTTTGGTGAAGCGTCTGTTCATGTACTGGGGCCAGTTTTTAATTGGGTTCTTTGTCTTTTTCATATAGAGGGGTGTAGTTTCCTATAAATTTTAGAGATTCGCCCCTTGTCTGATATATCATGATAAAAATATTTCCCCATGCTGTAGGCTCTCTTTTTACTATTTTGGTGAATCTTTTGATGATGCACAAAAGTTTCTAATTGTTAGTATGTCCCAGTCATCTATTTTGTCATCTATTGTTTGTATGTTTTTTGCAATGTTTGATAGTCTATATATGCCCTTTATTAGAACCCTTAAGTTTGTCCCTATTTCTTTATTATCTTTATAGTTATTGAATTACATTTAGGCATTTAACCAATATTGAGGTAGTTTTTTAATAAGGTAAGATAGGTGTCCTATTTCATTCTTTTGCAAATTAATTTCTAGTGTTGCTAGCACCATTTATTGAAGAGACTATCTCTTCCCCTACCTAATGTATTTTGGCTCTTTGCCAAAGATCAGTTGACTGTATGCAGGTGGGCTTAATTCAGACTTGCAGAAATGCGTAATACTTAAAGGATGAAGGAATGAGGTCAGAAATGAAAGAAGAATTTCCATATCAATCTAGCATAATAACTTTTTAACAGTTAATCCCAGAGTATGGTATATATTTGGTAATTCATTGCTGAACAAAGGAATAATGAAATGGTATTGTAATGTTTAAAGGGTTATAAGACATGGCTGATTGTTTTTAATCAATGGTTGGGAAAGCATCCTTCCTCAAACAAGCTTTTAGATAATTCAGGCTTTCAGATGAACCCTTTTCTGACTGACATCTATTTTAAGTCTTGTGGAAAACCAGCTGAGACATGTCCATATTCATAACCTACTAAAATTGAGACACAATAAATATGCACTGTTCTATGCCACCAATTCCATAGTCAATTATATCAAATAAATGGACAGCTATTGCAGGTGTATGGATTTGAGCTAACATCCAAAAGGCTCTGGTGCGGTTCCTCAGGAAAGGAAAACATTGCACGAGCAATCTTCACCTACTGCATAAGCAGATTAGAGGAGAACAAAAGATTTCAGAGGAATATCATGCACTTAAAAAGCTCTCAAAACATTACTTACATCAGAAATTTTAAGTTCCTACAGGAAGTAATACATTGCTACTTTAATTGCCACTATTATTGCTTCTTGCTAGGCAATCTCTTCTCAGGACCTTATGGGTACTGGCTCAGTTACAATATACAACCACTCTGAGATCAAGGAGCTATGGTAGCATAGTGGTTACAAGTCAGGCTGCTAACCTGAAAGTGAGTAGTTCAAAACTACCAGCCATTCCGTGGGAGAAATATGAGGCTTTCTGCTCCCGTAAAGATTTACAGCCTCAGAAACCCTATGCAGGGTGGCTATGAGTTGGAACTGACTCCAAGGCATGGCACCACCACCACCACTCTGAGATCAATTCATTATTCCATTTTAAAGATAAAATCATAGCTAGAGAAAACTGGTGCAAGATGGAGTGAGGCAGTGTGATTTCAAATCTTATATTACTAAAAATCACATGTTGTCTAATAACTCATATTCAAAACATGTAGACAGAGATACTCTTGATGGGCAACAGTGAGGGTGGTGATGAGTTTCATTATTTATTAAAGACAGAAAAAGTTTTTTATGATATATACAGTGGTATGTCCATATATCCTGGTGTGGTGGTGTTGGATAAACACTGGACTGCTAACCACAAGCTCAGCAATACAATCCCACCTGCTGCTCCTAAGAAACCCTACACAGTGTCACTATGAGTCAGAACAGACTCCACAGTGCTTAAAAATTATATACCCATAAGAGTCATCTATAAAGTTTTTACCTTAGGAAAAAGGATGTAAAAACTTCAATTCACTTACTTTGGGCACTTCATCAGGAAAGACCAATAACAATCACTATAGATATCATGGTTGATAAATTCATTGGAAATGAGTGAACTCTTCAATAAGATGGATTGATACAAACACCAAAGCAATGGGCTCAAATGTAGCAACAGTCATGAAATAGTTCAGGACTGGTCAATATTGTGTTCTGTTCTCTATACAGTCATGATGAGTTGGAGTCACCTCTATGAAACCTAACAACATCACATAGCATATATAAAGCAATTACCAATCATCTAAGTCTCATCCTAAAACAGTTATTATAGGAACATTAGCCATTATAGAGAAATGTGGTTAGGAATTGTATGTAAAACAGAAAAATAAAATTCTGACTTATTATTTGAGTATATTTTTGAGCAAAATTAAGTCATGAGTTTTGAAAATGTGTTTTATACCAGCATAGATTACCATTTGTTCTCATGGAACATAAGAGAGAATAGAGTTCTCTCTATTTTTTTGTATGTCAGGAGAATAGAGTTAAAACTAATGCTATTTGGGTGCCTTATTATAACATGACTCTTAACCAAGTGACCAGTATATCTTAAAAATAATAAAATTTTTAGAAATGATGGAGCACTTGTATTTTCAAAGATCCACCTAAGTATTTTTTAACATCCTCTCTGGTGAAGTACATAATCATGTATTTCATCATGAGCAAATCACTGAGACCTTTTGTTGATTTTGAAAGGCTTTTTGATTAATAGACTGCAAAATCCATTTACTCATTCATATGAAAATAATTATTGAAAATCTGATGCTTATAATACAGGATTTGGAAGAAGTATACACAAAGGACCACATAATATCAAAGTAAGTATTGTTTTTTAGGTAAGTTTGCATTCGGTAAAGTGAGGTATGACCCTGTGCACAGGGACTAAAATGCAAGTCATCTTAAAATTATTTATGGCTCATGAAACAACTTGGATATGGGCAAATGAGTTACAGAAGTCAACTATTGCTAATTTTCTTACCTGGGATGAAATGGTAAAGGTATAGGTAGAAATTGAGTAGCATTTATGAAGCTGAGATTCTATATTTAAGATAAAACAAGCAAACATGCTTCTAAGAAATCAGGCAATAATTATACTTCTTTTAACTTTAATGCTAGATTGTTGCTGTTATTAGATGTCATCGAGTCAGTTCTAATTCCTAGTGACCTCATGTACAATAGAACAAAACACTGCCCAGTCTTGTTCCATTCTCACAACTGTTGTCACGTTTGAGCCCATTGCTGTGGTCACTGTGCCAATCCATTTCTTTTTTACTGACCCTCCTCTTTACCAAGCATGCTGTCCTTCAGGAACTGGTCCTTCATGATAATATGCCCAAAGTTTGAGAGATGAAGTTTCAGCATACTGCCTTTTATGGAACATGCTGGCTGTACTTTACCCAACACAGATTTATTTGTTCTTTTAATATTCTTCTCCAACACCATAACTCAAATGTATCAATTCTTCTATGGTATTCATTATTCAACTTCCACATGCATATAAAGCTACTGAAAATACCATGGCTTGGATCAGGCACACATTAGTCCTCAAACCAACGTCTTTGCTCTTCAACACTTGAAACAGACCTTTGCAGCTAATTTGCCTAATGCATTACATTGTTTGATATCTTGACTACTAATTGCATGACTGTTGACAGGGGATCCAAGCAAAATGAAGTACTTGACAACTTCAATCTTTTCTCCATTTATCATGTTATTTACTGGTCCTGTTAGGAGGATTTTTATTTGCAATCTATACTGAAGGATGTATGTTTTCAATCTATACTGAAGGTAGTCCTCATCAGTATTTTAAGTCCTCTTCACTTTCCTAAAGCAAGGTTGTATCATCTGTGTATCACAGATTGCTAGTGAGTCTTCCTCTAATCCTGCTGCCATGTTCTTTGTATAATTCAGTTTCTCTGATTTTTTTGTTCATCATATAGATTGAATCAATATAGTGAAAGAATACAACTCTGGCTCACATATTTCTTGATTTTAAATGAATCAATATTAACTTGTTCTAAATGAACCATTGTCTCTTGATCTAGGTAACGCTAGATAAAAGTATAAAGTATCATCTGACATTTCATAACCATAAATACCCTCACAGGTCAGTGTGTAATGTAAAACAATTTTACCTGTGTATTCGAAAAAGCATCAAGGAAATTATCTAATTTATAGTGGTCTTATATTGTTGTTATCTATATGCATTTTCAGAAATGAGAGCAAACCTTTTTTGAGGAAATGCTATTTGAATCTGGGCCTCAAAATATTCTGACAGATAATTTAGAAAGGCATTAGGGCTCGGGGCAAAGATTATCAAGTACACAGGCAGCAAGGTATTATGAGTTGATATAAAAAATGAGTAGGATCAAATCCACAAAGACTTCACATTTTGCAGTTATTAGACATAGAATGTAAAATAAGTATGCTCAGTATATTTTTATGAAAGAAATGATCATAAACAAAAAAGACAGAATTAAAAATCAATCAACAGACATTACAAAAATTAAAGAATATCTGGATATCAAAAATAAATCAATTAAAATATATAATAAAATAGATTAGATGTGCTTCAAGAGATATTGTTGTTTAGTTTCATCGAATCAATTTACGACACGTAAACCCTGTTCAGGGTTTCTGAGTAGCCGCTGGTAGATTTGAACCACTGACCTTATAGTTCAAACTGACCCTGTGGTTTAGTGCTTATCCCACAGAGCCACACCAGTACTTTCAATAGAGAAAGACACCAAAAAAGATGAAAATTTATTCTCCAGGAAAACAAAACAAAACAAAACATGTCAACTCTGAAAGAAAAGTTAAGAAATATATAAAATAAAGGAAAATTTTCAAGCATATAATTAATTTTCCAAAAGGAAAATGATAAACAGAAAAAGCTGTTCAAAAATTCACTATCCAAATAAATTCTCCCGAAGAGATTTATAGTGGAAAACAGTAAACTCCAGGAACCATAAAAAATACAAGTAAACAAAAATCTGCACATGGATATTTCACAATGAAATGAAAGAATATCAAAGACAATAAATAAATAAATAGAAACTCAGATGTAAAAAAGCAAGATAACCTATAAAGAAAGAGCAATTAGACCGAAAACTGACTAGAATGAAAAGAGCCAGAGAATATTATAATGACACTTTTAATGTTTCAGTAGAAAATATCTGTCCTTTTAAAGTTAAATTTAGTCACTAATGAAAATTTTATAGTTCACAAATTATAAATTCTGGATGTATTAGTCACTAGTCAGCTTTCCGTAATAAAAATTTTGAAGGATACATTCCAGGCATAATTAAAATATTTGCAGAATACAGTTTAAAGAGCAAAGGACCTGATAAAAAAATTTTATTCAAGCGCAGTTGTATAAATAGACACTAGTTTTTTATAAAAATAATAAATTACACCTAATATAAGAGGCTGAAATAAAGGAAACCAGGGTAAAACACTAGAATAATCCCATGTGATTAGAAGGTGGTAATCAGTATTAAGGGAGTCCTGGTGTGGTGTTATGGGTTAATGCACCAGACTGCAAAGCCATTTGAATTTCAAGGTCAGTGGTTCAAGCTCACCAGCTGCTCCTCGGAAACACTATACAGGGTTGCTATGGGTCAGAATCAACTATACGGCACTTAATAACAATCAGTATTAAATAATTTTAGAGTTCCTGCTTTGCTTATTCAAAGTATAAAATATTCATTCTACTTACACCTGGCTAAAATGGATATTTAAATGTTTAGTGAATATTTAAAAAATAGGCATGGAATATGTTTTTTGAAGCTAGTAGAGAGAAAAAAATATACTTAGAAAGAAAAATAAGAAAACTAAATATGAAGAAGAAAGGAAAGGAGAAAATGCTAGATGGTGCTGAACAAACAGAAAGCATGGTGTGAGAAGAATAAATTCAAATATATCAAAGATATGAACACTTAAATGATCTTAAATCTATACCCAAAAATTATACACAGAATGGATAAGCAAACAGGTTTTATTTATAAGAAGGATGACCACATACGCAGGTTTGTACTATTGGTTCTAGTTTTTTTCTGAACATAATTAGTAACGGCTCCTCTTGTATTCTCTAAGGAGCCCTGGCGGTGTAGTGGATTATGAGCTCGGATACTAACCTAAAGGTCAGCAGTTAGAATCTACCAGTCCCTCTCAGGAAGAAAGATGACACTTTTTGCTCCTGTAAAGATTTACAAGGGTCGCTATGAGTCAGAACTGACTCGGTGGCACACAACCACCACCACCTCTTTCATTTCTAGTGTCTTCACTTGGAATGATTTATTTGCTCTTAGTAATTATAAGAGAAGCTTAAAGTTTTAGAATATAACAAAAATTGAAAGTAAAAATATTACCATGCAAATATTAGTCAAAACGATACCATATAGATAAAGGGGATTACATTCAATATGATGGCAGTCATCTCCACACAATAAAGTTTTATGTTACCTGAGGAATATAAAAATTGCTAATACTTATGTACTTTATAATATATTTTCACATTTGTTATTCAAAATCTGTAGAAAAACAAAATATATTCACAGTCATTTTAAGAACAGAATACAACCTATCAATTTAAAACATGTATGGATTACATCTCAGTGTAAAGAAAAGGAGAATCCTCACAACTAGACCAATAAATAACATCATGCTCAATGGAGAAAAGATTGAAGTTGTCAAGAACGCCTTTTTGCTTGGATCCACAATCTACTTTCATGTAAGCAGCAGTCAAGTAATCAAACGACATAGTCCATTAGGCAAATGTGCTCTAGAAGACCTCTTTAAAGTGTTAAGAGTGAAGATGTCACTTTGAGAGTTAAGGTGTGCCTGACCCAAGCCAGGGTATTCTCAATAATCTCTGATATATGTGATAGTTGGACAATGAATCGGAAAGACCCTAGTAGAGTCAATGCACTTGAATTATGGTGTTGGCAAACCATATTGAAAATACCACGCCAGAAGAACCAACAAATATGTCTTGGAAGAAGTA
>NW_006408547.1:7492796-7494337 GCF_000296735.1 Chrysochloris asiatica | reverse complement strand
AGGCTGTAAAACTTTGTGAGAGCAGAAAGCCTCATCTTTCTCCCACGGATTATGGGGTGGACTTGAAAGGTTCGAAGTCCAGTGTTTATCCTATAGAGTCGCTTAACTCCCTAATTAGCACAATATTGCTGTAATTATAAAGTAAATTCTGGAGCAAAGTGCAAAGGAAAACTAAGCTTTGAAGAGATGCTCAAGCATCAAATGGAAATGTGTTGTTTCCTAAGCAAGTCCCTTTTGAAGAGTAAAATAATCTCTTTGACCAAACCTGTTTGTATTTTTTAAAATCTGTCCAATGAAGAAATGATTAAAATATTAGGCATTTTTAAATTATATTTCATACTATGTCAATTAATTATCACAAAAGTTATTTTAGAAACAAATCTGTGGAGAAGATCAAATAAGAAACAGTCTAGAAATTAATTTATTTTCTGGAAAGATAAGTCTGAAAATTATATTTATAATAAGGCTGAGGACCAAGAAAAATAACAAAGTTGACCAGGTTATTTACACCTATTTGAATTTTTCCACAGTTCATATTCAGTTTTGCTCCTAATACCATTTAGGATAAAAACTTATGAGCAGTCACTCTACTTGCTTAATTTCTCATTACTAATTAATCATCGTAATCTATTTTAGTATGACTCTTAGAGGTCCTATTACTATAACACATCATACTAAAAGCCTCTTTTATTTTTACATTATTCTCTGTTAGATAGCCCTTTTATTTCTTTCAGAGCATCGGACACTGATTTTGTTGACCATCATTTCATTTTTACTGAAAGAAATAATCCTAAACTCTCCTTTAGACTTTGTGCGTTCCCGACAATATGGTCCTTGGCTGTTAGCTTTTCTCCAACATTTCTTCCTTTAACAAACATTTCTTCCTTTAACAAGCCTGCCTCATTGCTTAAACACTCTCCTTCCTACTTGCATGTTTTTAAGTTCTGTCAAGTCATTCTGACTCAGAGCTAACCTGTATAGGATTTCCAAGGATCGGCTGCTGAGTTCAAACTGTCAACCTTGAGCTTCAAATTGACCTTGAGGTCTAGTGCAGGGTTCTCAAAATTTCAGAAAAAGATTTGATGGACAAACCAGATCTAAAGTTTGAAGATATAAAATATAAGCTACTCTATAGCTGATCAAGCTTGAACATAAACAAATATATCAGAAACTTTAAAGTAATACACCAAGACATTAGACAGTATAAGGAATTTGACAATACAGACATATAAGAGGCCTGGTGTGTCACTGTAGGATAAGGACTAAAGTTCTTACCATTTGGTTGGTGGTTCAAACCCACCAAACCCTCCTTGCAAACCTTATATATACGGAGTTACTGTGAGTCAGAACAAACTCCAGGCACTCGACAACAACAACAATATAGGCATATACTTTTTTAAGTCCCTGACAGGATACAAACTGAAGGCTCCAAAAATGACCATGTCGAAGTCATCTCAAATTCCTACCCCCGTCCCTTCTCCCCTGGTCTAGCTGTCCTATTCTCCTGCTTTAGTTATGTTTATGATGGGAAGGAGCCCTTC
>NW_006408547.1:7490619-7491126 GCF_000296735.1 Chrysochloris asiatica | reverse complement strand
GCAGCCCAGTTCATATTCTATAGCGCTACTTATTATCTAATAAATTATTCACAATTAAAATGAATTTTAAGGTTATAGAATTTCTACAAAAGTTGAATGGAGGCACTGATGATGTATATTCAGATAAACCTTTTGTGGTAATTATATATATGTTATTGTTGTTGTTGTTGTTAAGTGCCATCGAGTCGGTTCCGCCCATAGCGATCCTACATAGAGTTTCCGAGGAGGGGCTGGTGAGCTTGAACAGCTGACCTTGCAGTTCAAACGGCTTTGCAGTCTGGAGCATTAACCCACAGCGCCACATCAAGACTACAATTACATATATGGTGGTGGTGGTGGTATGCCGGGGAGTCGATTCCGACTCACAGCGAAACCTTACCGGGTTTCCGGGACTGCAAATCTTTACTCGAATAGTAGCTAAATAGATATTTACCAGAATTTGAGTCAGAAATAATCTTATGAAAATGTATTCCTAGGAAACAAATCAATAATAAATACTTAGTTTAT
>NW_006408547.1:7483292-7490386 GCF_000296735.1 Chrysochloris asiatica | reverse complement strand
AAAAAAAAAAAAAATCTTTGAAGGTACAGCTGAGAGGTTACATGAGTAACATCATGACTGAGGGGCTATAAAGTCAACCAGTTAATTAGCACCAGTTTACTATCTCCATTTCTACACTTTTTAAAGTGACTTCCTGTTCCACACCAGGAACCTCTGGTATCCTATAAATTAGGCTGTAAAAAATTGTCAGTTTCTTGAGACTTTCTCTCATAGTAGATGTCATAGCACGATGGGCTCTGTATAGTCACTTGTGAATGATAGTTTATTGTCACTTTACCCATCTCTCACACAGCTTTGAAACATGATGCTACCATCTTTTGTCCAGGAAATATAGTCCCCTAGCAAATGTCTTTGCTCCACTCTTACCATAGATTTTAGTAAATGAATTACTCTCTTTAGCAATATGAACATTTATATCTCTGGGGGAAAAAAAAACAATCAGATATTTTTCACATTTGGAGTCCTTGTGTGGCGCTGTGGGTTAATGCACGAGACTGGAAAGCCGTTTGAACTGCAAGGTTGGCAGTTCTAGCTCACCAGCGGCTCCTCGGAAACCCTATATGGGGTTGCTATGGGTCAGAATCCACTAGAGAGCACTTAACAACAACAACAACATTCACATTTTATCAGCTAAAACCAGAGGGAAAGTCATAATATGGTTTGATTCCACAGCTCTAGATCATTGGAATTAAGCTCTAGATCATTGGGGAAAAAAATGCAGTAATTTATTAACTCAATTATTCACTATTTTATTTATTAAGAAAAAATACCTGTGGTCATCATTTATGTCTAGAATTAGAGTAAAAGATATATTTATGCCTGCTTTGGTTCTAAAAAACCAGTGTCTCCAACATTTTTAATATATATCAATTTAATAACTACATAGTTAATAACCTATTTTCTGTGTCAAGCTGTGTTATATTTTTGTTATGCACCCTCAATTCTATTCCGACTCATAGCAACCCTATATAGGGTTTCCGAGAAATAGCTGATAAGTTTGAACCATAACTCTTTAGGCTAGCAGTCCAGTGCTTATCCTGCTGTGCCACACAGGGATCCATGTTATGTTTCCCAGAACATCGCAACATCTAATCAGGTGGAACCAATCTTACAATTATTACATGATCGCTAACAAAACAATTTAAATTTTTGCATCTCAGTGAGATTTTGATTCTTAATGCACGTATTTCACTGTAAAATACACGTACATTTAAAATCTAATACACAGAGGAATCAACATTTTGAATTATTGAAAATAGTACTGATAGGAAAACACGTATCTAACAATCCTAGCCAATCTTTACAAACAATCTTCTTTACTAAAATCTGTTCGTAGATGCCTTCATGCAATTTATTGTGACTAAGACATCCTGATATGGTGCTGTAGGATAAACTCTGGACTGCTAAGCACAGGTTGGCAGTTCAAACCACCAAGCCACTCCTTGGAAACCCTATATAGGGTTACTAAGAAATCACGTTGCCCCTAGCAGTGTGTTGAGACTTTAGGAAACAATGTGGTGGGAAGTGGGCAGTTCAAACTTGGCAGCTGCTCTTTGCTCCCTTAAGAAGTCCTAGTGTGGCACTGTGGGTTAATGTGCTGGACTGCAAGGTCAGTTTGAACTGCAAGGTCAATGGCTCATGCTCACCAGCCACTTCTTGGAAACCCTATACAGGGTCGCTATGGGTTGGAACTGACTCAACAGCACTTAACAGTCTCAACAATCATTTACAGTCTCAGAAACCCTGTATGTTTTCATGGTTAGAACTGACTCAATGGCAGTATGTTTGATTTTGAGTCAACATTCCAGCTACTTGGTGACATCGTTGTTAAGTGCTCCACTGCTAACTGAAACGGCAGGTGTTTAAACTCACCTGCTGCTCTGGGGGAGAAAGACATGCGAGTCAGCCTCCATAAAGAGCTACACTTGGCAACTCTGTGGGGCAGTTCTAACATGTCCAACAGGATCGACAGGATTTGGAATCCACTTGATGGCAAAGGGATTAATCAGCATGCAAGAATCCCTGGTGAAGCAATTGTTAAGCACTCAGCTGCTAACCAAAAGGTTAGTGGTTTGAGCCCACCAGTAGTTCTCTGGAGAAATATGCTGGCAAACTGCTCCTATAACGGTTACAGCCTAGGAAACTCTGTGAGGTAGTTCCACTCTGCCCTACAGGGTCCTTAGGAATAGGGAACAACTCAATGGCACACACAACAACAACAACAATCAATGGTCTTAAATGACTGCTGAGACAGAGGTCACATGAACTTGCAAGCATTCAAAATACTCAAAACAAAACAAAAACAACTCAGAAATCAAGCTCAACACGCCATTATATATGTTGTTTTTTAAGTGTCTTTGAGTTGGTTCCAACTCATAGTGAGCCTGCATAGGGTTTCCGAGGAGTGCCTGGTGGATTTGAATCTGCTGCAGTATAATGCACTTCACAGCAAAGATACTTTGAATTGCAAGGTTGGTGGTTTGAATCTACTAGCCACTCCTCAGAAACTTTATACAGGGTCTCTACAAGTCAAACCAACTTGACAGCACTTAACAAAAAGTGTGTGTGGGTTTGGGTGGTATTATAGGATTAGCATTGAACTTTGAACAACAGATCGGCAGTTCAAACCCACCAGCTGCTCCTCAGAAACCCTATACAGGGTTGCTATGTGTTGATGCGACTTGATGTATGTTTAACAATCGAGAAGAATATATTCATAATACATATTGATTGATTCTCATTGGCTTTAGAATATAAATGTGACAGAATCAGAGAATGGGGAAAAAAACTTAAAATGTATACATATAAGCTATTTTAAAAGCACAGTTTCTCTGGTTGAAACTGAAGTGGTATGCTTTTCTTAAACTCTGGGGCTGAATTATCTGAAAATTAAGAAAGAGACTTTGGAATAGTAAAACAGAAAGAAAATTTAAGTATAAAAATCTGATTTGTTTGAGACCCTGATTACAAATAGACACTATTTGAACATGTGCCTTGTTACTGAAAATGCCAAAGCTTTAATTCATCATGTATCATTGGGTTTAAAACAGAATTTTAAATTTAACAATTTAATTTTCTGTTGCTTCATTTTCTAGGAACCACTGGAACACACGATAGGCAATACTGGAACAAATAAGAAAATGACTAAGTGTCTCCTCAGTGGGAAATGTTTAGAGTAACATTCACTGAAAGGAAGGGGAAATTGCCATGCACAGCCTCTTTAATAATATTTGTTTAAAACTCATAAAGGTGTCTTTCATAGATTATAAGACTTTAGTTGAAGGAATTCTAAGTAAGCAATAACTGCAATCATTATCACCATTCCCACTAATAGCAATAACAAAATAAATCCCTCGGTATGGGAATCTTGAGAAAAGTTCCCCTATATTCAGAAAAAGGAGAGGGTTATAATTTTGTGTATTCAGATGTGAAAAAACAAAATAACATCTTTATATATATGTTTCTTGGTATCCTCTTAGAGTTCTGGCAGCATTCGTTTGGAATACTAAATAAAAACAAATAGTAAAACTCTGCAAAGAGTTCCAGTTAGGATAAATCTTCAGACTACAGAACACATGAGTGATTATCAGTATAATGCACACAAGATAGCATAGTTAAATCTGTCAAAAATGTGCAAAAATAGCGCTTTATTCATAGTTGGCATAATGATATTCTAAGATTTTTTCTTTTGCCATCAGGAAACCGCTTGGCTGCAAATGATCTCCACCAGAAGCATTTGGCTGTGAGACAGATTACTTGTTTTACATATGTGTGAAAATTTCCATCAAACACTTCGTTAAAATAATATCTCAGAAATGAAATTTTCCTGAGACTTTCTAATAAAACATTCTAAAGATATTAATTTATAGTAGAATCTATTTTGATGGTTATAAAACTTTGGTGAGCTTTATTTTCCCATAATTACTGTGCACTGTAAGAAATTGAGTTATATGAAAAAAATTTCACCAAGAATTTAGTTTAATGGAGATTAAGTCTATGAATTCAGAATAATTCTAACACTAGTCAATCTATTTTAAAAATACAAAGAGCACATTTAAACCTGTGCTAAGTATACAGATACGGGAGAAAGATGAGGCTTTCTACTCCCGTAAAGATTTACACCCTTGGAAACCCTGTACAGGGTTGCTATGGGTCAGAACTGACTCGATGGCACTTAACAACATCAACAACAAGTATACAGATAACTCAAATTAAACTCCTATCATTTAATATACTAGCTTAATATTTCATGATTTTTATTTTTTTTCTAAACGTGGGTTTTTGGTATGTCTCCACTTGATTTTTCTCTAAAGGCTATTGGCAAATGATGTATCAAAATTAAGTTTAAAACATATACTGACTACATCGGCAAGATATTATATTCATTCATGAATTAAACAAATACTTATCAAAGGTCTAGTATTTTCAAGAAAGGGAAGCATGGTGGCTCTGTACAATAAGCACAGTACTGCCAATCACAAGGTATGTAGATCAAGCCCACTACCCAATGTATTGACTCAATGGCACTTAACAACAACAATTGCCATGTCAAGTTCACTGCAAAAAAAGAAAACACCTTTGCCTTCTATGTAGTTATGGTCTTGTAGAAGGGCAGGTAATAACAAAAACAGACAAAATTGACACCGCTGCGAATTTGGGAGGAAAGATGCTAAGTGAAAGTGGAAATGTCTAAGGGAAGGAAAGCCCTTGGAAAAGGAGAATTTGGAGTCAGGATCAGAGAGAAGTGAAAGAGTTTGGCAGATTGATAATAGCATAAAAAGCATTTTAGGGCAAGAGCTGAGTAACCAGAGTCCTGGGGTGGGAGCCTGTTAGATATGTTTAAGAAACAGATTTTCACGACTGTGCCAAAGTGAACAAACAAATGAATAGAAGATGCTGAAAAAATAAGAAGAAACCAGATAATACAGGAATTCCTAGGTCAGAGCAACAGTTTTGGTGCTTACTCTGAATGAGATGAGAGTCATTTGAGGGTTTTCATTTGACTTAAACTTTACCAAGATCCCTTTGAGTGTCTTGTTAAAGAGGGTCTCTAGGGAGCGTGACCAGAAGCAGAGCCGACATATTTGTTGTTGTTGAAAAGTGCCATCGAGTCGGTTCTGACCCAAAGTAACCCTGTATAGGGTTTCCAAGGAGTGGCTAGTGAGCTTGAACTACTGTCTGTACAGTTCAAAGCGAGTTTGCAGTCTGAAGCATTGACCCACACCAGTAGACATCAAATTGTTTTCCATCTGTTTCAAGCCTGAAAACAATGACTTTTTTGGCTTAAAGATGCATTTCTAATAAACCTACTGTGTTGTTGTTAAATGCCGTCGAGTCGGTTCCAACACATAGTGACACCCACCATACAGGGTTTCCGAGGAGTGACTGATGACCTTGGACTGCCGACCTTAAGGTTCAAACCTCCTTTGCAGTCCATCACATTAGCCCACAGTGCCATACCAGGTCTCCTATTATACATGTCATTGTTATTGAGTCCCAACTCATGGCTAACCTATACAACAGAATGAAACCCGGCCAAGCGTGTGTCATTCTCCTCAGTGTTATGTGTGAGCCCACTGTTGTAGATAGTGTTAATCCATCTCACTGAAGGGCTTCTTTCTCACGGATCCTCTACTTTATCAAGCCTTCTCTGGGGACTAGTATCTCCTAAATAACATGTTCAAATCATGGGATACAAAGTCTTGCCATCTTCATTCTATGGAGTATATTGGCTATACTTTTTTCCCAAGAAATATTTATTTGTTCTTTTGGCATTATTCAGCAACATCTTTATTAAAATACATCAGTTCTACTCTGGTTTTGCTTATACATTGTCAAGCTTTCACATGCATATGAGCCTATTGAAAATACCATGGCTTGGATCAGGTGCACTTTAGTCCACATTGATGCAAATTAATATATTCACTTCATTTTATTAATTTCAGGCATTCAAACATATATAAATATTATATAAAACCTACCCATATATTTATCATGGAGCCCAGGTGAGACACTCAGTGGTAGATATATAGGTATGTAGGAAAAGCACTGGACCGTAAGGTCAGAAGTTCAAACACACTAGTGGCTCTCAGAAACCCTATATATGGTTGCTGTGAGTCAGAGCCAGCTACATGGCACATAACAACAACAACTATCAAGTATAGTGAACATAACTGAAGATACTTGTAAATATTACTCTGTTCACCCTAATTCTACTTGCTGCCTTATTCCAGTGGTCATCGCTAGCATTAAAACAATCTTTATGATTCCATGATTTACTTTAGACTTCACAGCTCTTTCTTGTTTTTATAGCTATAATTTTAAACACAGATCCCTTTCATCAGTTAGCATTGTATTAGGAGAAGAAAAACTCTCTAAGTATTTCAAACAGAGTGAAGGTAATATAGTAAATTGTTTAGAAATGCTTACAAAGGTGAAGAAGTAAAAATAGACAAGTGTTCTTACTAAGAGCTATAAGAGTTTTAATGCTGAAATCGATGCCACTGTTATTGCTGGGGTGTCAGGAGCAGTTATTCCTACGTCTTAGAAGACGTTCAGAATAGTATCGTTTTCTGATGTCAGTGGTACTTCTGCAAAGAGACCAGAGATGTCCTGCTGTTTCTAAGATTCCTGTTGCTATTATAAATAATATCTTTCTTTTGATTACTTTATATAACTATTTGTGATTGGATTGTAGAAATACATTTGATTATGCTTATATTTATCCTATTTCTAGTTACTCATTTTTCTAAATTTGTAGATACTTCAGAGTTTTTAGGTAAGCATTCAGTTTTTTTGTTTGTGTGGTAATTGATAGTATTCTCAGTCAAATTCTTCAATCTTCTATTTATTTATTATTTTGATATATAATCTCACTACTATCATAGGAATCCTATATAGGGTTTCTGAGGCTATATGTTTCTATAGCAGCAGAAAGCCTTATCTTTCTCCCAAAGAGCAACTGGAGGGTTTGAATGGCCAAACTTCCAGTTCAAACCAACTTTGCAGTCCAGTGCATTAACCCACACAGTGCCACACCAGGACTCTAGACACATATTAGAAATTTTAGAGATTAGAAAATAAAGTTTATATAT
>NW_006408547.1:7446106-7482862 GCF_000296735.1 Chrysochloris asiatica | reverse complement strand
ACGGTCTTCTGTATTCATTGTCCAGCTTTTCCATGCAAATGAGGTTATTGAAAATACCATGGCTTATGTCAGGAACACCTTAGTCTTCAAGCTGACATCTTTGCTCTTCAATACTTTAAAAAGGTCTTATGCAGCATATTTGCCTAATGTGATACCATTAAAGACAGTGAGGATGAAATAGAAAAATTCTACCAACTTCTTCAAGGAGCTATGGTAGCGCAGCAGTTACGAATCTGGCTGCGAACCTTCAGGTCAGCAGTTCGAAGCCACCAGCTGTTCTGCAGGAGAAAGATGAGGCTTTCTGCTCCCGTAAAGATTTACAGCCTCGGAAACCCTGTTCAGGGTCACTATGAGTCAGAACTGACACCATGGAACATAACAACAACAACCAACTTCTTCACTGAAATTGATCAAACAAGCAATCAAGATGTATTGATCATTACTGATGACTGGAATGCAAAAGTTGGACACAAAGTGGAAGGATCAGTAATGGAAAATATGGCCTTGCTGAAGAAATGATGCTGGAGATCACATGAAAGAATTCTGTAAAACCAATGATTTATTCATTTCTAATACCTTCTTTAGACAGCATAAGAGGCAATTATACACATGTACCTAGCCAGATGGAATACACAAAAATCAAATTGACTACATCTTTGGAAAGAGACAGTAGAAAAGCTCTGTATCATCAGCCAAAACAAGGCCAGGGGCAAATTGTGGAACAGACCATCAATTGCTCATATGCAAATTCAGACTGAACCTGAAGAAACTAAAAACAAGTGCATGACAGACAAAATATGACCTTGAATATATCCCACCTGAATTTAGAGATCATCTGAAGAACAGATTTGATACATTAAACAAAAGCACTGAAGACCAGAAGAGTTGTGGGATGACATCAAGAACATCACACATGAAGAAAGCAAAAAGTCATTAAGAAGACAAGAAAGATGGAAAAAATCAAAATGGATATCTGAAGAGACACTGAAACTTGCTCTTCAGTATAGAGATGCTTAAGCAAACACTGACTGGGCACAGTATAATGAGGAATTTATAAAGATCTCAGAAAAGAAGATGTTAAGATTTTTTTAAAAGGTGGAAGAGTGATAGACTTCAAATATGGAATAAGTACTAAAAAGCTAAGGGTAACCCTTAGTAACAGACAATATATATCCTGTGGTTTAGATTAAAGCATATACTTACTGGAATTCCAAAAAGAGGAAAGTGAAGCAAGTCCAACAAATATTTACTGCTTACTAAGCATTAAAGTCTGATAAACTAAAAGAAATCCATTCCTAGACATAAAATCTCAAATCAAATTAAAGAAGAAAATCATAAAGTATCTCTAGGAAAATATACAGATACCAAAGAATTGATTTTTCATTAGAATCCACTCAGTCCAAAATGGAATCCAAGAAATGGTGGTATATCTTGAAATTGCAATTGAGAAAACAACTCTTAAAATAGATTTGCATATAAAAAATCAATTTTAGTAATGAGGATAAAATAATGACAGCTTTATAAAAACCTGCAAATACTTTACACCATCTATGTCTTTGTAATCTAACTATTGTGGGATGCCTTTTGAGGAATAAAAATTGGCACTAGGAGAAGAGGGAAAGAAGAAATATGAGGAAAAGCAATGAAAATCAAGTCTATATGTTAATAACCATATGTATTAAAATTTTTGATAACAGTAAAGTTGTGGGGATTAGATGCCGTCCTGTCAATTCCTACTCCAAGCGATGCCATTCACAACAAAAGGAAGTACTGTCTGTCCCGCTGTGTCTCACAGTTGCTACTCTTGAGGACACTGCTGCTGTCACTGTGGCAATCAATCGCATTGGTGGTCTAGCTCTTTTACACTGACCCTCCACTTAGCCACGCATGAAATCTTTCTCCAGAAAACATGTCCAAAGAATATGAGATGAAGTTTCACCATCCTGCCTTCTAAGGAGCATTCTGACTGTAATACTTACAACATAAGGAGCTATGGTAGTGTAGTGATTACGAATTGGGCTGGGAACCACAAGGTCAGCAGTTCGAAACTACCAGTCATTCCGCAGGAGAAAGATTCGGCTTTCTGCTCCCATAAAGATTTATAGCATCAGAAACCCTGTACAGGGTCGTTATGAGTCAGAACCGACTCCACAACACATAACAACAACAACAACAACTTCCAACATGGATTTGTTATTCTTCTGGAAGTCTGTGATACATTCAATATTCTACACCACCATAACTCAAATGCAACAATCCTTCTACATTCTCTCTTATTCATTGTCCAGCTCTCATATGCATATGAGGCAACTGAAAATAACATGTCTTGGGTCAGGTGCATCTCAGTCCTCAACCTGATAATTGCTCTTGAACACTTTAAAGAGGTTTTTTGCAGCAGAATTGCCTAATGCAATTTCTCCTGTTGTGAGGATTTTTGTTTTCTTTACAATTAGGTGCAAACCATACAGAAGGCTGTAGTCTTTGAAATTCATCAATCAGTATTTTAACAGCTCTTCGCTTCCAAAAATTAAGGCTATATCATCTACCTATTGGAGGTTGTTAATGAATCTTCTTCCAGTTCTGTTGCCATGTCTTTACTCATATAATCCAGGTTCTTGGAATATTTGCTCAGTATATAGATTGAAAAAGTATGGTGAAAGACTACAACCCTGCCCCACCCCTTTCCTGATGTTAAACCATTCAGTGCTCCCTTGTTCTGTTCTAATGATTGCTTCTTCAACTATGTAAAGTTTCCTCATAAGCATAATTAAGTGTTCTAGAATATCCATTCTTTTCAATGTTAGAATATTCTATCATGATCCACATTTATATACTTGATATACTTGAAAGCATTTATATACTTGATAAGACACAAGTAAACATCTTTCTAGCATTCTCAGCTTTTAATCATGATGCATCTAACATCAGCACTGACATCCCCAATTCTGTGTACTCTTTGGAATCCAGCTTGAACTTCTGGATGTTCCCTGTCAATGTACTATTACAGCCATTTTAAAATTCTCTTCAGAAAACTTTTACTTAATGTGACATTAATGATACTGCTCAATCATTTCCACATCTGATTGTGTTCCCTCTCTTGGGAAAGGGTACCAACATGTGTGCTATTGTTGTTAAGTGCTGTAGTGTCACTTCCGACCCATAGCGACCCTGTAGAGGGTTTCCAAGGAGTGACTGATGAGCTTGAACCACCAACCTTGCAGTTCAAACGGCTTTGCAGTCTGGTGCATTAAGCCACAGCGCCACACCAGGACTCCACAGATATGTATATCTTCTAATTAGTAGGCCAGAAAGCTGTCTTCCAAAATTTTGACATAGACAGGTGAGTGCCTCCAGTGCACCATCAGTTTATTGGAAGATTACAATTGGTATTTTGTCAATTCCTGGACCCTAGTCTTTTTGCCTTGCTCTAATCTGATCCCTTCCCCAATTCCCTCCCACCTATAGGAATAGTCCTTTGTACTCACCAGAATCCAGGACAGTATCAAGCAATCAGGTTGGTGAGTCAGACGGCAGAATGAGTAGACATGCAGTAAGGAGCGCCATCAACAACAACACAGAATACTGGACCAAGCAGGCTCAGGGGACGGTCCCAGAACTCTGAACCACATATAAAGGAATATTTAGACGCTTGGAAGGCTTACAGGTAGGGGAATTTGTAGCAGAATCAAGAAATCAAATGCTTTCTAATTCAAGAGGCTCAGCTGCTCGTGGAGCCGCCATCTTGGGAGAGCCAAGCAGGGGAAGAATCAGAACAGCCACGAATGCCTGACAGAACCACGGAGATACAGGTGTGGATATTCTTTTTTGGGTATCTGTTCATTGGTCTCTCGCTGTCTGCGCACCTCCATGCTGTTAACTAGCGGGGGTGCCGGGGCGAATGGCCACCACACCCCCACCCACGGAGGGTTCTACTACGCATGCGCACAGATCTCATTGAAATTTAAAGTGACAGTTTCCACTTAAAACCAAATGGCCACCACTCCTCTGTCAGTTTGTCTTACTGCGGTGGCTTGTGAGTTGCTGTGATTCTGAAAGCTATGCCACCGGTATTTTAAATACCAGCAGGGTCACCCATGGTGGACAGGTTTCAGATGCGCTTCTAGACAAAGGCAGACTAGGAAGAAAGAGTGACATACTACTTCCAAATATTTAGTCACTGAAAATCTTATAAATAGCAGAGAAATATTGTCACATATAGCGACAGAAAATGAGTCCCTCGGGTTGTAAGGCACTCAAAAGGCAACTGGAGAAGGGCTGCCTCTGTAAAGTAGAGTTGACCATGATGACACAAATGGAGTAAAGCTCATGGGAGAAAAGCCTGTCGGACCTTCATTTGTTGATTGGGAACAACTCAAAATGAAGAGAAACAGCTATAAACATCCACTGAAAATTGGAACATGGAATGTATGAAGTATGAATCTGTGAAATTTGGAAGTTGTCAAAAATGAAATGGAATGCATAAAAATTGACATCTTAGGCATTAATGAGCTGAAATGCACTGGTATTGGCCATTTTGAATCTGACAAAAACATAATTTCCTATGCTGGGAATGACAAATTAAAGAGGAATGGTATTGCATTCATCGTCAAAAAGGACATATCCAGATCAGTCATGAGGTACAACGCTGCATGTGATAGGATAATATCCATGCACCTATAGGGAATCCCATGGAGCTGTGGTAGCGTAGTGGTTACGAATTGGGCTGCGAACCGCAAGGTCAGCAGTTCGAAACTACCAGCTGCTCCACGGGAGAAAGATGAGGTGTCTGCTCCTGTAAAGATTTACAGCCTCGGAAACCCTGTTCAGGGTCGCTATGGTAAAAACTGACTCGACGGCACTTAACAACAACATAGGGAATCCCAGTTAATACCACTATTATTCAAATTTATGCACCAACCACTAAAGTGGTTGAGGATAAAATAGAAGAATTCTACAACTTCTTCAATCTGAAATTAATCAAACATTCAATTAAGATGTATTGATCATTACTGGTGATTGGAATGCAAAGGTTGGGAGCAAACAGGAAGGATCAGAGGTTAGAAAATATGGCCTTGTTGATAGAAATGATGCTGGAGAACCCATGATAGAATTCTGAAAAAACAATGATTTGTTAATTTCAAATACCTTCTTTAGACAGCATAAGAGATGACTACACACATGGACCTCGCCAGATGGAATACATAGAAATCAAATTGATTACATCTATGGAAAGAGATGATGGAAAAGCTCCATATCATCAGTGAAAACAAGGCCAGGGATATTGTGGAACAGACCATCTATTACTCATATGCAAATTCAAACTGAAGCTGAAGAAAATGAAAACAAGTCGAGAGTCAAAATATGACCTTGAATATATCCCACCTGAATTTAGAGATAATCTGAAGAACAGATTTGATATATTAAACACTAAACACCTAAGACCAGAAGAGTTGTGGGATGACATCAAGAACATCATACATGAAGAAAGCAAAAAGTCATTGAGAAGGCAAGAAAGAAGGAAAAGGTCAAAATGGATGTCAGAATAGACACTGACTGAATCTTGCTCTCCAGTGTAGAAATGCTAAAGTAAATGGAATACATGTGGAGGTCCAAAAGCTGAACAGAATATTTCAAAGATCAGCTCGAGAAGATAAGGCCAAATATTACAACAAAATGTGCAAAGATCTGGAATCAGAAAACCAAAAAGGAAGAATATGCTCAGCATTACTCAAGCTGGGAAAACTGAAGAAAAAATTCAAGCCTCACGTTTCATTATTGAAAGATTCACTAGGCAAATTATTGAATGATACAGAAAGCATCAAGAGAAGATGGAAGCAATACACAGTCACTGTACCAAAAGGAAATGGTTAATGTTCAACCATTTCAAGAAGTAGCATATGATCAAGAACCAATTCTACTGAAGGAGGAAGTCAAAAGTGCATTGAAGGATTTAGCAAAGAACAAGGCACCAGAAGTTGATGGAATAAAAACTGAAATCTTTCAAGAAAGTGAGGTGGCACAGAAGGCACTCACTCATCTCTGCCAAGAAATTTAGAAGACAACTATCTGGCCGACTGACTGGAAGAGAGATTCATATTTGTGCCTATTTCAAAGACAGGTGACCCAAAGGATGGCAGAAACCAACGGACAATCTCTTTGCAATCCCATGTGAGTAAAGTTTTTCTAAAGATAATACAGAAATGGCGAAAATCACACATTTACAGAGAACTTCCAAAGGTTCAAGCCAGATTCAGAGAGGCTGTGGAATGAGGGCTATTATTGCTGATGTCAAATGGATCTTGGCTGAAAGCAGAGAATATCAGAAAGATGTTTACCTGTGCTTTATTGACTACACAAAGGCTTTCAATTGTTTGGATCATGACAAGATATGGACAACATTGTGAAGTATGAGTATTCCAGAACACTTAATTGTGCTCATGTGGAATTTGTACTTGGACCAAGGAGCAGTTGTTCAAACAGAACATGGGAACACTGAATGGTTTAAAATTACAAAAGGTGTACGACAGGGTTGTATTCTTTCACCATACTTATTCAACCTGTATGCTGAGCAAATAATCCAAGAAGCTGGGTTCTATGAAAAAAAACGTGGCATCAGGATTGGAGGAAGACTCATTAACAACCTGCGATATGCAGATGATACAACCTTGCTTGCAGAACATGAAGCGGACTTAAAATATTTACTGATGAAGATCAAAGAGCACAGCCTTCAGTATGGATTACATCTAAATGTAAAGAAAACAAAAATCCTCACCGCTGAACCAATAAACAACATTTTTATCAACGGAGAAAAGATTAAAGTTGTCAAGGACTTCATTCTTCTTGGATCAACTATGAACACTCACGGAAGCAGCAGTCAAGATATCAAACGATGCATTGCATTACACAAATCTGCTGCACAAGATCTTTTTAAAGTGTTGAAGAGCAAAGATGTCAGCTTGAGGAATAAGGTGCACCTGACACAAGCCATGGTATTTTCAGTGACCTCATATGCATGTGAAATAAGGAAGACCATAGAAGAATTGATGCTTTTGAATTATGGTGTTGGAGGAGATTATTGAAAGTGCCATGGGCTGCCAAAAGAACCGACATATCTGTGTTGGAAGAAGTGCAACCAGAGTGCTCTCCTTGGAGGCCAAGATGGCCAAACTTCTTCCATTTTTTAAGTCTCTTTTGCTTTCTTGTAGTAGTGCAGTTTTCTTTGTATAGGTCCTTTGTTTCTCTGGTTACATTTATTCCTAGATATTTCATCCTTTGGGCAGCTATTGTAAATAATATTGTTTCCTAATATCCTTTTCAGCACTGTCATTGTTATTATAGAATAATCCAACATATTTTTGTATGTTGATTTTATACCCTGCCACTTTACTGTATCCTCCAATGAGGTCTAGTAGCTTTTTTTTACTGAGTCTTTGGGGTTGTCTCTATATAGGATCATATCATCAGCAAATAGAGTTTACTTCTTCTTTGCCAATTAGGATGTGATACATTTCTCTATCTTTCTGTATAGGTCTGACTAAGACTTCCAGCACAATATTGAATAGGAGTGGTGACAAAGGACATCCTTGTCTGATTCCTGTTCGCAGAGGGCTTTAAGTTTCTCTCCATTGAGAGTAATGTAGGCTGTTGGTTTTGTATATATGCTCCTGATTATGTTGAGGAATTTCCCTTCAATTCCTACTTTGTCGAGTGTTTTTTATCAGGAATTGATGTTGGATTTTGTCAAATGCCTTTTCTGCATCAATCGATATGATCATGTGTTTTTTTTTATCTTTTTTATATGGTGGATTACATTGATTGTTTTTCTAATGTTGAACCATCCTTGTATCCCTGATAGAAACCCACTTGGTCATTATGTATTATCTTTTTGATATGCTGCTGGATTCTATTGGCTAGGATTTTGTTGCAAATTTTTGCATCTATGTTCATGAAGGATGTTGGTCTATAACTTTCTTTCTTAGTGATGTCCTTCCCTGATTTTGGTATTACAGTTATGCTTGCTTCATAAAATGTATTAGGTAGTTTTCCATCCTCCTTTATATTCTGGAATAATTTGAGTAGAATTGGTGACAGCTCTTCCCTGAATGTTTGGTAGAAATCACCAGTGAAGCCTTCTGAGACTGAACTTCTTTTGGTTGGGAGTTTTTTGATGACCTGATCAATTTCTTCTTTTGTTAGGAGTCTGCTCAAGTCCTCTACAATCTCTGTAAGTTTAGTTAGATTGTGTTTTTCTAAAAATGTATCCATCTCTTCTAAGTTTTCAAATTTGTTGGAGTACAACTCTTCATAGTATTATGTTATTATCCTTTTGATTTCATTTGGTTCCATTGTGACAATGCCCATGTGGTTTCAAATTTGTGTTATTTGTGACTTCTCCCTCTTTTCTTTTGTTAGGTTTATGAATGGTTTGTCAATTTTATTAATCCTTTCAAAGATCCAGCTTCTTGTCCTGTTGATTCTTTCTACAGTTTTTCTGTTTTCTATCTCATTTATTTCTGCCCTGATCTTTATTATTTCATTTCTTTTGGTGGCTGTAGGTTCCCTCTGTTGGTCTGTTTCTAATTTGCTAGAGATGCTGTGTTAATGTGTTAATTTTGATTCTTTCTTCTTTTTGGATGTGCACATTTATCACAATAAATTGTCTTCTCAGTACCACTTTCACCGTGTCCCAAAGATTTCTGTGTTTTTGTTTTTGTTTGTTTCTAGGAGCTTTCTTAATTCACGTTTAATTTCTTCTATTATCCAGTTGCTCCTCAGCAGAGTGTTATTCAGTTTCCATGTATTAAACTTCATTTCCTGGGTCTTCTTGTTGCTTTCTAATTTTATGGCATTGTGGTCTGAAAAGATGCTTTGTAGTATTTTGATGTTTGTAAATGTATTGAGGCTTGCTTTGTGACCTAACACATGGTCAATCTAGAGAATGTTCCATGTGCACTGGAAAAGAATGTATATTGCACTGTTGTTGGGTTGAATGTTCTATACACGTCTATGAGGTCAAGTTGTTTGGTTGTGCTGTTTAGTTCCTCTCTAGCTTTGTCGAGTTCTTTCTGGTTGTTCTATCCCTTTTCAAAAGTGGCGTATTAAAATCTCCCACTGCAATTGTAGAAGTATCTATATTTTTCTTCATTTCTAGTAGGCTTTGCTTTATATATCTTGATGCTGTTTCACTGGGAGCATAGATGTTAATTATGGTTATGTCACCTTGCTCAATTGACCATTTAATCCTGTGATAGTGTCCTTCTTTATCTCTTATGCTTGTTTTGGCCTAATAGTTTATCAAAGATTAGTATTGTCACTCATGCTTGTTTTTAATTGCTGTTAGCTTGATATATATGTTTTCTATCCTTTAACTTTTAGTCTGTTTTTGTCTTTGTGTGTAAGGTGTGTCTCTTGCAGGCAGCATATTGAAGGGTCTTGTTTTCTGATGCATGCAGACACTCTCTGTCTCTTCACTGGTGTGTTTAATCCATTGACATTCAGTGTAATCATCAATAATTATGGATCAACTGCTGTAATTATGTTAATTTTTTTTTTTTTTTTTTTGTACTGTTTTTGCCTTTGTTCTGCCTGCCTTCTTGTCCTGAGTCACCACCTGGATCTCTGTTCCTATAGTTTTCCCTCCTTTTACATTGTTAATATTTTGATCTTTGGTTGGCCTCACAGGTCCTCTGAATTCATTGCTGTAATTTTATACTTTTCTGAACTCTGCTATCCGTCGACTCAGTTCCAGGTCGTTTTGCCACCTCTGTCAATCTCTGGCTGTTGTCTGTTCTTGCTGGTTTTCATTCCAAAGAACTCCCTTTAGGATGTTTTGAAGTGTTGGTTTAGCTTTGACAAAATCTCTTTGCTTCTGTTTATCCTGGAATGTTTTTATTGCACCATCATATTTGACTGACAATTTTGCTGGATAGATGATTCTTGGTTGGCAGTTTTTTCTTTTAGTATTTCATATGTGTCTCCCCATTGCTTTCTTGCCTGCATGATTTCTGCTGAGAAGTCAGAACTTACTGTGATTTGCTTGCCTTTGTAAGTAACACTTCTCTTTTCCCTGGCTGCTTTTAGAATTCTCTCCTTGTTTTTGATTTTGGAGAGCTTGATTATGATATGTCTTGGTAATTTTCTTTTGGGGTCTATCTTTCCTGGGGTTTGTTCAGCTTCTTGAATGTTTATCTTCTCATCCTTCAAGATGATAGGAAAATTTTCTTCCAGAAGTTCTTCAAGTATCTCTTCTGTGGACTTCTGTGATTCTTCCTGTTCTGGAATACCAATAATTCTTAAGTTATTCTTCTTCATGTTATCCAGCATGAATCTTAGACTCTCTTGAGGTTTTTTAATCCTTTTTCTGCTTGCTTTTCTATCAGCAGTATTGAGAGATTTATCTTGCAGCTCACTGGCTCTGGCTTCTATATATTCAGTTCTACTCTTTTGCCCTTTCAGTGTATTGTCCATTTCTGATATTTACTATTAATCATCTGGACTTCTTTTTGCAGGTTTTGAATTGTTTATAATGCTGTATCTATCTTGTTTAATTGCTCCTGTAGCACTTTCCTGACTTCTTCTTTATTTTCTTCAACCCTTTTTCAGAGCATTTGAATTTGTTTCCATATCAGTCTTCTGAATTCCTTCTCAGGCAGATCCAAAGCCTGCTCTTCTACTGGAATGTCTGTGTGTCCTTCCAGCTCATTTGTCTCAGTTACTTTTTTCTATTTTTGGACATGGGTTGAGATCTTTATTTGTGTTTTCTTGGACATTTTCAGTAGTTATGTGGGTTTTTAATGCTTAAATTGATGTATGTTGCTTTGTTGTTAAGCTTACTGAGTGTCTCCTGGTGGATATGATCTGGAGATAGGCTTCCTTTTTCATATGCAATGCCTAGCAGCTAGTATTGGCTCTTGTCCAGATGGTGGGATATTACAAGATATGCTTGTAGCTTGGCTATATGAGCACTGTTGCTGTCTCTTCTTGGGAAGGTAGAGGGAGAAAACTCCAACCACTGGGACAAGAGTGAGGCCAAAGGACCAAAACCAGAAACAATATAGAAGTTGAAACAGAATCCAACAATCAAAAACAAAATTAAAATTGAAATTGACTCTCCACTGGCCTTTGCTGTGTAATCAAGGATAAAGGGTCCTACCCAGGTCAAGTTTGGGGCTGGGTTCCAGAATCAGACATCATAAAAAGCAGCCTGGTGGATTCTTCTCTGTGCCATGGGAAATCTGTGGGTGCAACACTGGACTCTTTTGGAGGTGTGCATCCACCTGCCTGACGGCATATGGACTGCACAGTAAGGAAACGATTGGAATGAAGAGGAAAGACACATGAAAAATAAAAAGTGCCAGATGAAAAATTGGTCACACCTCTTCCTCCAGATGTGCAACTCACAGTTTCTAGCACTGGTTCACTTTGTTGTCTGCCACTGGTTCTTGGTCATCTGCTATCTCTTGAAATGGTTGAACATCAACCGTTTCTATTTGGTATATTGACTCTGTGTATTTCTTCCATCTTTTCATGATACTTTTTGCATTGTTCAACATTTTTCCCATAGAATCCTTCAGCATTACAAGTCGAGGGTTTATTTTTTTCTTCTGCTTTCAGCTTGAGAAATGCTGAAAGTGTTCTTACCTTTTGTTTTTCTAACTTGAGGGTTTTGCACATTATATTACAATACTTTATGTTCTATAGTTGCCCTTTGAAATTTTCTGTTCAGCCCTTTTACTTCCTTATTTCTTTTGTTGTTTTAGTATTTGGATGCTGGAGAGCACGTTTCAGGATCTCTTCTAACATCCAGTTTAGTGTTTGCTTTCTTTCCTGCCTGTTCAGCAAAGCTTTGCTTTGTTTCTGTAGCATGTTCTTGATGTCATCGCACAGCTTTTCTGGTCTTTGATGATTAGTGTCGAAAGCATCAAATCTGTTCTTGAGATGATCTTTAAATTTATTTGGGATATGTTCAGGGTCATATCTTGGTGCTCAGGGACTTCTTTTAATTTCCTTCAGCTTCAATGTAAACTTGCATATTAGCAATTGATGGTCTGTTACAGAGTCTGCCCCTGACCTTGTTTTGCCTGATGAATGATATTGAGTGTTTCCATCATCTTCTCCCACAGTTGTAGTCAATTTGATTCCTCAGTATTCCATATGGTGAAATCTATGTGTATATCTTTTATGTTATCTTTAAAAGATATTTGCAATAAAGAAGTCATTGTTTTTTTTTGCAAAATTCTATCATGCGATCTCCAATATTATTTCTATCACCAAGGCCATATTTTCCAACTACTGATCCTTCCTCTTTGTTTCCAACCTTCACATTCCAATCACCAGTAATTATCAGTACATTTTTATTTTGTTTGATCAATTTCAAACCAAAGAAGTTGGTAGAATTCTTCAATCTCATCATTATTGGCTTTAGTAATTGTTGCATAAATTTAAATAATAGTGGTTTTAATTTGTCTTCCTTGTAGGAGTATGGGCATTATCCTATCACAAAAAGAATTGTACTTCAAGTTAGATCTTGAAATGGTCTCTTTGATGAGTGTGACAATGTTCCTCCTGAATTTGCTATACTCAGTATAGTAAACCATATGGTTGTCAAATCAAAATGTCCAATACCAATCTATTTCAGTTCATTATTGCCTAGGATATATATATTTATACATTCCATTTCATTTTTGACAATTTCCAATTTTCTTAGGTGCATACTTTGTACATTCCATGTTCCAATTAATAGTGGATGTTTGTTTCTCATTTTCAGTTGTTCCCCATCAACAAATGAAGGTCCTAAAAGCTTTACTCCCTTCATGTCATCATGGTCAACTCTATTTAGAGGCAAATCTTCCCCAGTCGTATTTTGAGTGCCTTTCAACCTGAGAGGCTCATCTTCTGGTACTATATCTGACAGTATTCTGGTGCTATTCACCATGTTTTCATCTTCTTATATTATATCTGACAATGTTCCTCAGCTTTCATAAGGTTTTCAGTGGCTAACCATTCAGAAACACTCTGTCTTTCATTCTTCCTAGTCTTTCTGAGTCTGGAAGCTAAGCTCAAACCTGTGCACCACTGGTGACTGATATTTAAAATATTTAAAATACTGGTGGTATGGCTTTCAGCATCACAGTAACACACACACCATCACCATACAGCAAAATGAGAAATGAGAGGTGGGATCCTACTAATGCCAAATCATAATTTGTGGTTGAAATACAGACAACATGCTAGGAAACAACTGCACAGGAGTTAAGGATGGTTTTGTAGAAATATACAATATTCTAAGATACATGTATCTTAGATTGTTAAAGAAAGTAAAGATATGCGGGGGATACAACAAATTAAAATAGATTGAAAGATAATGGAATTTTTCATGAACTCTTTGAAATTCCATAGTATAGACTAGGAAGTCCTGTTAAGGTGCTGTAGGATAAGTACTTGACCGCAAGGTCAATTGGAACTGCAAGGTTGGCAGTTCAAACTCACTAGAATCTCTTCAGAAACCTTATATTGTGTCACTATGAATTGGAAATGACTCAATAACACTTAACAACAACAACATCGACTAAGTTAGTGGCTTTTTAAATAAAGTTATACATAATCTCAAGTGTATCACTAAAGGCTTACTATCAAGTAAATGCAAGGGAAAGGCAAATGCATTTAGAAAATTAAAAAAAGGCAAACACAAAATTTTAAAGAAGGGAAAACAAATCATAGAGAATAATGATTAAAACAATTACAGTACTGGATAAGAAATATATCAAAATAACTAATTAAATATATCATTAGAGTACATATATGTAAGTGCTTTAATTTATCAGTTAAAAGGCAATTTGCTAGGTTGGTTGGTATGTTTTTTTAAATGAATATGAATAGCTCATTAAGAATAAATGTAAATCTTGGGAAATAAGGTTAGCAGATAAAAGAGATGAAACATATATGTATATAAGGAGCTCTGGTAGCATAGTGGTTATAAATTGGGCTGTTAATCTCACAGTTAGCAATTCGAAACTACCAGCTGTTTTGCAGAAGAAAGATGAGGCTTTCTGCTTCTGCAAAGATTTACAGCCTCGGAAACCCTGTACAGGGTTGCTATGAGTCGGAATCGACTCCATGGCACATAACAACATATATATATATAAGGAGCTCTGGTAGCGTAGTGGTTACGAATCGGGCTGCGAACCTTAAGGTCAGAGGTTCGAAACTACCAGCTGCTCCGCGGGAGAAAGATGAGGCTTTCTACTCCCGTAAAGATTTACACCCTCGGAAACCCTGTACAGGGTCGCTATGGGTCGGACCCGACTCGATGGCACTTAACAACAACAACAACATATACATATATATATATAAAATTTTAATATCAACCAAAAGAAACATGGCGGTAGCCATTAATGATAAATATAGATTTTGTTTAAAAAATTAGATATAGAAAAATTTATCACATAATGAGTAAGACTCAAGTCTATAGATGACTAGGCCTTTTTCCACATGCTTAGATAGAGGATGATGAAAGTAAAAACAGAAAAAATATATAAATATATTAATAAAACACATGTTAAAAGAAATATCAATCATATAATAAATAATAAAATAAGAATAGAATCTCTTTTCCAAAATATATTTTTTGCCTGATTTAGAATGGTGTAGTCCTTTCAAGTTTTTAGTTTTGTCTTGTATAAATGTGCTTGTTTGTTTTTCAAATTGGAAGTTATTCAGACTACAGAGTCATTCTTCTAATGAATTATACATCATCCTAAACTAGTTTTGTTAAATTATAAACACTAGGGACATTTTTGGTTTGAAAGGTTTTTTAATTTATGGAAATAAAGTTGTTTAATGAATGGGAAAATTATAAGAACAGCAAGTTGTATTTTCAAAAAGGTTTCTAAGCTGAGTAATATTTTAACATTGTTGTAATCGTTTATTTTTATGTCAGATTTTCATTTTAATTCAGTTAGACACTTCTCATTCTAGTATTTACTGATCAAAGATTCAATCTCAATTCAGTCTGTTTGAGCACATATTTGAGGATTGACCTTTCTTCTGCATGCCTCTGGGTGAACTTGTGTAGCCACCTTTTGTTTTAGTAGTCCATTGTGTTAGCAGGGATGTATTAGCAGGGATGTATTTGCATCACCTAGGGACAAAGGGCACAAGATAAAATTTTTCAATTTTAATTAATTTTTCAAAATTTGATATGTTTAACAATTATATTTTTGTTAACATCTCTCTGTTAGAGAGCGATATACTATAATCTCTTTCTCTTATGGCTTTATCTTGGTTTTCTTTATTTTTTGGCCAATATTTACTTAATAAATTTTTGAGCTATGCTGTTAGATACATATACATTTACATCATTATTTCCTTAATAAAATAAATATTCTACCTTTATAAATATCCCTTTTTATCTCTAGAGACATTCTATCGTTTCTCTATCTTTATGATTTAGTTATAACTATGTGCTGTATGTTAGTTGTTACTGCAGCGTAGATTTGTTGGATTATGTTGTTATTAAGTGCCATTGAGTCAGTTCCAACTCAGTGACCCTGTGTAGGGTTCCTGTGGCTGTAACATTTGCAGGACCAGAAAGCCTCATAATATTTGCCTTTTAATTTGATCACCTAGGCCATTATTTTAAATATTCACTATACAATTAGATGGAATTGATAATGTTTTTTGCTACTGTTGATTTTGGTATTAGATTGACCTGCCTTGTCATTCCTCCCTACCCCCTTTCTTGATTTCAATGTATGATATTTTATAATTTTCTTGTTCTCCATACTTTATTGAAATGTATGTATGAATTTACAAGGATACCAAAAAGCATTGCTACAAAATGATAGACATCTTTATTAAAATATCAAAATGTGAAGTTATTGTTTCAGCACTTTCCCCAGAGAATTCTGAGATCTTCAATTTAAATCACTTCTTCAGGAAAATCAGACTGTGTTCCTATGAAATGTTCTTTGAGCTCGGGGAATAAAAGGAAGTCTGAAGGAAGAAGATCAGTTTGGAGGATGGGTGTGGTAAAATTTCCCAATGAAATTCTTCCAGGATAACACTTGCTACCTTCAAGGATTGACAGGTGCGTTGTAATCATGGGGGGAAAAAAAAATTCTATTAGTGCAACTTTCCTGACCTTTTTCTCACCAATGTAGTTTTTCATTTGCTTAAAACTTCTTACTAACAAGCCCCCATGATTGTCCTACGTCATCTGAGAAAACCTATCAAGATTAAACTTTGGAATCACAGAAGCAACTGCCATAGTCTTATGAGCTGACCTCTCTGCCTTAAATTTAGCTGATCTAGCAGCTTCCTTCAAGGAGTTCTGGCAGAATAGTGGTTATGAATCAGGCTGCTAACCTCAAGGTCAGCAGTTCAAATCTACCAGCTGTTCCAAGGGAGAAAGATGAGGTGTTCTGCTCCCATAAAGATGTGCAGCCTCAGAAAATCAGTGCTGGGTCATTATGAGTCAGAACTGACTCCATGGTATTTAACAGCTTCCTTCAGAAACCACTGTTTTTTTTTTATTTAATTTGTATTCCATTCATTCCTGAAGTAAATGTTTCCAGTGCAGCTTGGACTTCTTTCTTAATATCATCAGTTCTTGATCATAATCTATCTCTTGAATTGGTTGAGTACTGACAAATTCCTTTTTTTTTTTTTTTTAGTTTTTATTGTGAATTCAGTGATAGTTTACAAGGAAGAACATCAGCTTTACTTTCATCCTATCGTATTTCGTTTCATTGCAATGATAACAATCCCCTCCATGTATCATTGTTCAACAGCATTTGCTTCCATTCCCTCTGTTTTGGTTTTTTTTTTTTTTTTTTTTGATGTACACCAAAGCACTCAGGAATATATAACTATTCAAACAACCAAAGGGAACACCCCGAAAGCCTGAGTCCAGAGTTCCCAGCTGCTCCATCTCTCCACGTCATTGTCTCTGCCTCCATCTCTGGTGTCACTGCTTCTCTGGATAGGGTCCCACACTCTGCTCTTCTCCCTTGCTGGTTCCAAGGCCCTCCACTCCTGAACTGCAAGATCAACGACTCCCCTTCTTTTGTTACAAAACATCTACCTTTACATTTGCAACACTCTGACCAATTCCTTTTGATATGATTCTGAGTATTACTTTCATTTTCTTTTGATGTTTCCTGTGTCATTCAGTATATTGCCCATATAATCTTTCGATATTGCAACTTGAAGCTTCAACTTTCTTTTCAGTTCTTTCTGCTTGCAAAATGCTGTGTTCTTCCTTTTCGGTATTCTAACTCCGTATCTTTACACATTTCATTATAATACTTTTTGTTTTTTCGAGGTACCTTTATAAATTCTCCATGTAATTCTTTTACTTTCTCATTCCTTCCATTTAACTGCTCTAAGTTCTGTAGGAGAAGTCCTGGTGTGTTGCTGTAGGAAAAGCACTGGACCACAAAGTCAGTTTGAACTATAAGGTTGTTGTAGTTCAGTCAAGTTAATTTTGAACCATAGCAAATCCGTATAGGGTTTCCAAGGAGCAGCTGGTGAATTTGAACCACCAATCCTGCAGTTCAAATGACTTTGTAGTCTGACGCATTAGCCCACAGCGCCACACCAGGCCTCCGAACTGTAAGGTAGGCAATTCAAATGTATCGGTCTCTCTTCAGGAACTCCATATGGGATAGCTATGTGTCAGAACTGACTCAACAGCACAAAACAACAACAAACAACAGCAAAGTTCAGAAGGAAGTTTCAGAGTGTCTTCTCACATCCAGTTTGTACTTTTCTTTTTTTCCTGTCTTTTTAAAGAACATTTGCTTTCTTCATGTATGATGTTGTTGATTTGATTGTATCTTATAATTCCTCTTCTCAATAGTGTTCAGTGATCAAGTCTGTTCTGGAAACAGTCCCTCAATTCAGGTGAGATATACTCATGGTTGTATTTTGGTGTCAGCCTCAACTTACATATGAGCACTGATGTCTGCTCCACAACAAGCCCCTGGCATGGTTTTGGCTGACCATATTGAGCTTCTTCATGATCTTTTCCATAGATGAAGATGATTTGGTTCCTGTGTATTTCATCTAGCAAGGTCCATGTGTATTGTCACCATTAATATTGATCATGAGTTCAAACCCACAAGCCACTCCTCAGAGACCCTATATAGAGTCAATATGAGTTGGAACTGATTCAACAGTATTGAACAACAACATGGGTTGGTAACTCCAAGGTTGTCGTTGTTGTCTTTGAAACCTGTCAGCAGTGCTGCTGGAATACAATGAAGCTGTTTGCTCTCATAAAGATTTCGTCTTGGGAAGCCCAAGGAGCAGTTCTACTCTGCCCTATAGGATTCTGATGAATTTGAATGACTCAGCGGCAGTGGATATAATACGTTTAGGATCTCAGATTTCTGTGAGGATTCAACTTTCCACACTGTGTGATTCTAAGGTCCTGTTTTGTTCTTCTCACACTGATAGTAATATTCAGGCATTTCAGGGGCAGTGTTGCTTTTGGTTAATGCACTGGACTGCAAGTTTGAACCACAAGGTCCTCATTTTAAGATCACCAACTTCTCCTTAGAAACTCCATACAGGGTCACTATGTGTTGGAACCAGCTGGACGGCACACAAAAACAACAGTGATCATTAATACTGGAGTCCTGGTGTGACGCTATAGGATAAGCATTGGACTACTAACCACAGGGTCAGCAGTTCAAACCCAGAGCAGCTCCTAGGAAGCCCTATACAGGTTCCTGTGCTTGTGAGTTGGAACAGATGATGGCATTTAATAATAACAGCAGCAGCAGCATTAACATATACTCAGAGCAGTGACTTTACTGACTGCTTAGAATGATGATTCCCTACTCAGTTTTAAGTTTGGGGGCATCTGATCGCCTTTATCTTATACGAAGGTCAGTTAAAATTTATGGGGACATTCTAGAGATTTCAAGTTCAGAATTTTTAGGATATCCATTTCTCTACAATATAGAAGTACAAATACAATAAAATCTGTAAAAGCTGAAAACCTTTTAGGCAGAGATTTGTAAGAGAAAGAAAGTGAAAATATTTTCCACAAAAAGAGACAGGGGTGGGGTGGGAGGTGGGGGTGGGATTGTTAACACTACACTCTATCAAAAATGGAAATTTTGTGAGATTCAAAAAAGCAAGGCAATCCCATCCAGTTCTGCCCTCGCAGTTTTCACTGTATCTAAATACGAACTTCATGTTGTTGTTTGATGCATTATGCAAAACAGAAGGAAACTTTGTTCATTCTTTTATCTTTGCTTCACTTGAGCCCATTACTGCTGCCACTGTGCCAATCTATCTTGTTAGGGGTCTTCCTCTTTTTAGCTGACCCTCCACTTTACCAAGCATGATGTCCTTCTCCAGGGATTGGCTCCTCTTGATAATATCCCCAAAGTTTGAGAGATGAAGTCTGGCCATCCTGGCTTATAAGGAGAATTCTGGTTGTATTTCGACCAGCATAGATTGGTTTGTTCTTTTGGCAGTCCATGGTACTTTTGATATTCTCTTCCAACACCATAACTCAAATGCATCAATTTTTCTGATTTTCTTTATTCACTGTTGAGCTTTCACATGCATATTAGGTTACTGAAAATACCGTGTCATGGATCAGACACACCTTAGTCCACAAAGTGACATCTTTGCTCTTCAATAATTCAAAGAGGTCTTGTGTAGCAGATTTACCTAATGCAGTAAGTCTTTTGGTTTCTTCACTAATAAATAAACAGGACCTCTGGTAGCGTAGTGGTTAAAAACCATGCTGCTAACCTCGGGGTCAGCAGTTTGAAACTACCAGCAGTTCCATGGGAGAAAGATGAGGCTTTATGCTCATCGTTCTTACAGCCTCAGACCAATCCTCCCCACCCAGGTTCCTGAGCGGGACCAGTCTTCTGGCTTCCCTCCTGTTCTCAAACAGGTCCACAATCTAGCCCCTCCCCAAATCTGACCCCATAAAAGCCCATGCTGACCTGCATTTAGGGCACAGAATCTGGAGAAGTTAGCTCTGCTGAGCCAGCCAGCTGAATAAAACTGAACCTTTGCTTCACCTCTCCAAGTGGCCTCGGTTTTCTTCGACGCCGGATCTGGAGTTGCTGTAACATTCTCAGACCCAGAGCTGCTGGGATGTTCACAGGCTTAGACCTGCTATAACAATGCTTCCATGAATATAATAGTTGGTCCAAGCAAAATGAAGTTACTAACAACTTCAACCTTTTCTCCATTTACATATGGATGCTGTTTATTGGTTCACTGACGAGGTTTTTTTGTTTTCTTTACATTAAGGTCCAATGCATAATGAAAGTTGTAGTCTTTGATCTTCATCAGTTAGTATTTTAAGTCCTCTTCACTTTCAGTAAGAAAGGTTGTATCATCTGCATATTGCAGGTTGTTAATGAGTCTTCCTCCAACCCTGATATCACGTTTTTCTTCATATAATTCAGCTTCTTAAACTATTTGCTCAGCATAAAAATTGAATAATTATGGTGAAAGAATACAAAACTGGTACACGCATTTCCTAATTTTAAAACCATTCGTTGATCCCTTGTTTTGTTCGAACATTTTGGTCTATATACAGCTTTTTCATGAGTACAATTAAGTGTTCTGGAATACTCATTCTCCACAGTGTTGTCCATTGCCTGTCATGATCCACACAATCAAAAGTCTTTGTATTGTTATAAAGCACAGGTAAATGTATTTCTGGTACTCTCTGCTTTCAGTCAAGATCCGTCTGACATCAGTTATGATATCCCTAGTTCCATGAGCTCATCTGAACCCAGTTTGAAACTCTAGCAGTTCTCTATAAATGTACTGTTGGAGCTGTTTTTATATTATCTTTAGTAAAATTTTAATTGCATGTAATATTCATGATATTGTCTGATGCATTCTGCCATTTTTGTTTTACCTCTTTTTAGAATGGGCACAAATATGGATCTCTTCCAATCACTTGGCAAGGTAGCTTTCTTCCAAATTTCTTGGCATAGATGAATGAATGACTCTAGTGCTGAATCAGTCTGTTGAAATATTTCAATTTGTAATCCATCAATTCTATCTGTTCATCAATAATCTATGCACAAAAGATATAAGCATATTTTAATGGTGTGGATGATGATCTGTATTCTACAAATATCTGAAAATGTCTTTGTCCATCTTTGTAACATATATGAAGGATTATTTATTGAGAAGACCAAATATTGCTTTATATAAATTTTATCACCAATGTTTATATATATATATATATATACAAAGAGAAATTTTAGAGATTTTTTAAAAAAAATAGTATTACAAATGTAAATAATCTTCACTCATTGTCTAATCTCCTATGTGGCAACTTAAAAGAATGGTATTTTCTTTGTGGTCTGAAATTATTTTCTCTGAACCAGTAAGACTTCCAGAGCAATCCGAATTAAGCAAAGCTTATTTCCGAAAGAGTTTGGGGAACAAAAACCTTTCATTGAAAACTATGGGAAATGACTCTGCACTAATATTGTCTGACAATGACCTAATTATAGTCATTTGCATACTAATGAGACTTTGAAGGAGATAAGCAATAGCATTCTTGTAATAGATAATTAATTTGTATTTCAAAATAAGGTATGGATATTTAACAACAACTCAAATGACACATTGAATTAAAAGAGTTGTTTAAGTTCCTTCTTACAATAAATTATGGTTCCAACTTTTCAATTTGGTTTAAATTTCAAATTGATGAACATATCCCTTATATTCATTTATTTTCATAAGCTAATTCTGCATTAAAAGCTTAATTTTAACATTCATCTTTAAAATAATATTTATCTTTTTCAATAAATACTGAATGATTTATTATTAATTAAAATATCTTCTATTCATGGAGCAATAATCATCTAAATAGTGGACTATACTTCACAAATAATCTTACATAGTCTTGTGAAATCAAAATTTCCATTTTAGTTATTGAAATGGGAGCATTGAGACGTGAGTGATTTGAGCAGAGAAAGCAAATAAAAATAAGCCGGGCTGTCCCTGAGTTAGTCTTCTACATTGTCCATTTTGACTTCCCAAATGAAATAAAACTGGAGAACCTTAAATAAACTGACCAGGACAAATAATAAACATGTTCAGCATGTCCAATTTACTACCCTTTATCGATCACTGAAAGCATGAAATACTTAGAACCTTTCTCCAATTGCTACAACTGGAAATGGATAAGTGATCTGGGATGATTTATAAAATGTCTTCCTCTTGCAATCCATTAATCTCTGTTTCATTTACATTTCAAACTGCAACTGTGGTTTATTTTCATAAAGATAAGTCATTCTACAGTATAACTGTTCTGTTATCAATTACTCTGTACCTGGCAGTCCCAAGGGAAAAAAAAAAACCATAATTGTGGGTGAATTATGAAAATAATACAGGCCTGTATCCAAGAGAAGTTTCAGATTTTCACATGGAAAAACCTTCCCTTTGACCTCAGCGGGCACATTAAATACACACCCACAAGCTTCAACATTTGTTGCATTTGACAAAAACATTAGGTATAGCCATGGCTGGAATTTCAGGTAAGTAAGGAACTCTTGTGGAGTGCTGTAGGATAAGCACTTGACTACTAACCATGAAGTTGGTGGTTTGAACACACTAGCTGTTCCTTGGAAACCCTATATGAATTGGAACTGACTTGAGGGCACTTAATAAGGAAGAACCAATAGTAAAGTAAAAGCACATATTGGGGAGAAGAAGAGTATGCCACATTTTAAAAACACTAGGTTTGTGATCAGTCATACAATCTTGAAAATTCAGATTACTCTTAAAATTTTGCAAATAAAAACAAATATATAATATTTAAAACAATATTTCATTCAGGCCAGAGATTTGTTGTTTATTTTTCATTGTTCTAAAAGCCAGTAGAAGACTTCTGGTTTGGGTGGCAGTGGAGAAAGTCAGGTAGGGGACTCTCCATGCTAGAGGGACTGGGATCTCATGCAGGAAGTGCTCACAGAGCAACTCCAGAGCTCCAAATCTACCATAAGGTCCAGGACGTCAGTTTCCTGCACTCACAAGTGAAAAAAATCACAATCTTAAGGAAAATATTGCGAGTTAGAAATCTGGAGATGGGACTACCTCTGTGACCACTCCACCCTGGCAGAGTTTGGGGGCGGGGGCTACAGCAGTCCGTCTTCAGAAAACCGGAGCTAAAAGTGGTGTAGAGATATTTGCAAAAAAAAAAAAAAAAAAGGCTGGGAGACTACACATTTCTCCCTCTTTTTAGCTGTCTTGCCTTCATTGCTCAGCGCAGACAACATCAGGCGGAACAGTTTTCCCATGGTACAGAGAGAGGGACCTTGGCGGCGACTTATGACAACAGCCACGGAGACACAGCCCTAAAATATTCTACTACGGAACCCTTGACGGCTGTCCACCTGGGAGTCAGTTCTGACTCCAGGAGACTGTGTGCAGGGTTTCTGGGGCTGTGGGTCTTTGCAGAAGTGGCGCACCTTGCCTTTCTCCTGCAGTGCAGCTGGTGGTTTCGAGCTGCTAACCTTGCAGTTCATGGCCCCATTCATGGTCATTGCACTACCTGGGCTCCCTGTGCAGGACCAATATAAAGCATTCTGTAAAACCCCAACATAAAAGGACTCAACTATCTCGAGAATTACACTGTGCACACACAGATACCTAACTGATCTTCAGAGACAAAAAGAGTGCACAATCTTTCTCCCACTAACTTCTTAATATCTACCTGCGCACCTCTACTATAGTGACTAGAGGAGCGACCTGAGAGTGGACACCTCCCGCCCCTGCTGGAGGCATCTGCCTTGCACACACACTGAAGGTGTAGCTCAGGACAGTCGACCACAGCTTCATTTCTGTTCTAAAGTGGTGGTTCTTGTCTCTGCATTTATATTACTTCTACTTTTGGCCCTTTTAATCACAGATCTTTCCCGGAGGTGGGAGCTTTTTCTCCCTATGTTACCCAAAAAAGAGACAGCAATGCTGGCCATATAACCAAGCAATAGGCATACCCCATGATATTCCACCACTGAGACAAGAGCCAACAATACCTGCTAAACATTACATGTGAAAAGGGAAGCCTATCTCCTGATCATATTCACCAGGAGACATCCAGTAAGCTTAACAACAAACAACAAATATCCACTCAAGTTTTTTTTGTTTTTGTTTTTGTTTTAAAAGCACAAAACTATCAAAAATGATGAACAAAAAACAACAAACGATATTGAAACATGTCCAAAAACAGAAGACAGTAGTTGAGACAAATGAGCTGGAGACAGACAAAGGCTTTCTAGATGAGGAAGAGCAGCTTTTGGATATCTGAGAAAGAATTCAGAAGAATGATATAGAAACAAATTCAAATGCTCCGAAAAGGGGTGGAGGAAAACAAGGAAGAAGTCAGGAGAGTACTGCAGGAGCAATCAAATAAGATTGATACAGCATTGGAAACAATTCAAAACCTGCAAAAAGATGTGCAGATAATTAATAATAAGATATCAAAAATGGAAAATACATGGAAAGAAGCCAAACATACCCCAGGAAGGATAGCCCCCAAAAGAAAGTCACCAAGACAAATGTAGCAACAAAGACCCAGGTGGTTAGGATGTCAGGCAAATTACAGGATACAATGGATTCACTTAATTGTAGTGAAAAGTTTGTAGACTATAAGGTAACATCAAAGAAAGTTCATACTTCACAACTTACCATGAAAATGAACTTCCAAGCAGAATAAACAAACATGAAAACTAAACAGAAACTGACAAAAAACTCAAACCCAACACAAGAAGGCATGCAGAACAAAAGAACAAACAGCACTACCAAAAAAGTAACATAATGACAACACTTAATTCATACCTATGGATAATTACATTGAATGTCAATGGATTGAATGCACAGTGAAGAGACAGAGACTGGCAGAATGGATAAGAAACAAGACTCTTCAATATGCTGTCTGCAAGAGACACATCTTACACACAAAGACAAAAACAGACTAAAAGTTAAAGGATGGAAAAAAATCTACCAAGCTAACTGCAACAATAAACAAGCAGGAGTGACAATACTAATCTCCGACAAAGTAAACTTTAAGACAAAAACCAGCACAAGAGACAAAGAAGGACACTATCTCATGATCAAAGAGTCAAGTGAGCAAGACCATATAACCATAATAAATACCTATGCTCCCAATGAAAGAGCACCAAGATACATAAAGCAAACCTTACTAGAATTGAAGAATGAAACAGATAAATCTACAATTATAGTGGGAGATTTTAACATGCCACTCTCAAAAAGGTACAGAACAATCAGAAAGAAACTCCACAAAGTTTCAGAGGAACTACAAAACACAATCAATCAACTTGCCCTCATAGGTGTATACAGAGCATAGAATCCAACCAAAGCACAATATACATTCTTCTCCAGTGCACATGGAATATTTTCCAGAGTTGACCATGTGCTAGGTCACAAAGCAAGCTTCCATAAATTCACAAACATCAAATTTCTACAGAGCATCTTCTAAGACCACAATGCTATAAAACTAGAAATCAACAATAAGAAGACTAAGGCAATAAAGTCACATACATGGAAACTGAACAACACCGTGCTGAAAAACGACTGGGTAACAGACTAAACTAAACGTGAATTCAAAAAGTTCCTAGAAACAAAAAAGAATGAAAACACAACATAACAAAATCTTTGAGACACGGTGAAAGCAGTGCTGAGAGGAGAATTTATTGCAATAAATGCACATATCCAAAAAGAGGAAAGAACCAAAATTAACACACTAAAAAAGCATCTTCAACAATTAGAAGCGGACCAGCATTCTATAGTCACAAAAAGAAAGAAAATGATAAACTTAGAGCAGAAATAGACAAGATGGAAAACCAAAAAATGATAGAAAGAATCAACAGGACAAGAAGCTGGTTCTTTGAAAGGAATAATAAAATTGACAAACCATAGGCAAAAGTAACAAAAGAAAAGAGGGAGAGGACACAAATAACTCGCATTAGAAACCACAAGGGCGATGTCAGAACAGAACCAATCAAAATCAAAAGGATAATAACAGAATACTATGAAGAGTTGTACTCTAACAGATTTGAAAACCTAGAAGAGAAGGATATATTTCTAGAAAAACATGACCTACCTAAACTTACTCAGAATGAAGTAGAAAACTTGAACAAACCCATAACAAAATAAAAAAAGAAAGAAACTGATCAGGTCATCAAAAAACTCCCAACCAAAGAAGTCCAGGCCCAGATGACTTCACAGGTGAGTTCTACCAAGCATTCAGGGAATCAGGGAAGAAATGTCACCAATTCTACTTATATTATTCCAGAATATAGAAGAGGATGGAAAACTTCTTAATACTTTTTATGAAGCAAGCATAACCCTCATACCAAAACCAGGGAAGGACACCACTAAAAAAGAAAACTATAGACCAATATCCCTCATGAACACAGACGCAAAAATTCTCAACAAAATCCTAGCCAAGAGAATCCAGCACCACATCAAAAAAATAATACATCAAGACCAGGTGGGTTTCATAAAAGGGATGCAAGGATGGTTCAACATTAGAAAAACAATAAATGTAATCCATCATATAAACAAGAAAAAGGAAAAGAACCACATGATCATATTGACAGACAGAGAAAAGGCATGTGACAAAATCCAATATCCATTTCTGAAAAAAACACACAACAAAGTAGGAATTGAAGGGAAATTCCTCAATATAATCAAGAGCATATATACAAAACCAACAGCCTACATTACTCTCAATGGAGAGAAACTGAAAGTTTTCCCTCTGCAAACAGGAACCAGACAAGGATACCCTTTGTCACCACTCCTATTCAATATTGTGCTGAAGTTTTAGCCAGAGTGATACAATATGATAGAGAAATTAAAGGCATCCAAATTGGCAAAGAGGAAGTAAAACTCTCTTTATTTGCAAATGATATGATTCTATATATAGAAAGCCCCAAAGATTCAGTAAAAAAAATTACTAAACCTCATTGGAAGAGTTAGCAAAGTGGCAGGGTATAAGAGCAACAAATAAAAATCAGTTGGATTTCGCTATAGCAACAATGATAGCGCTGAAAAGGACATTACGCAAGCAATGCCATTTACAATAGCCACCCAAAGGATGAAATATTTAGGAATAAACATAACCAGAGAAACAAAAGATTTAATACAAAGAAAATTACAAAACACTACTACAAGAGACCAAAAAAGACCTACAGAAGTGGAAAAACATACCATGTTCCTGGATAGGAAGACTCAACATTGTGAAAATGTCAGTACTGCCCAAAGCAATTTACACATACAATGCAATCCCAATCCAGATTCCAACAACATTCTTCAAAGAGATGGAAAAGACAATTACTAACTTTATATGGAAAGGAAAGAGACCCAGGATAAGCAAAGCACTGCTTAAGAAGAAGAACAAGGTTGGAGGTCACTCACTCCCTGATTTCAAAATTTACTACATGGCCACAGTGGTCAAAACAGCCTGGTACTGGTACAATGAAAGATGCATTGATTAATGTAACAAAATCGAGAATCCAGAAATTAACCCAACCACATACAGCCAAATGATTTTCGATAAAGTTCCTAGGCATATTGCAAGCAAAGGAGGCAGTCTCTTTAACAAATGGTGCTGGCAGAACTGGAAAGCAATATGCAAAAGACTGAAACAAGTCCTTTACTTCACGCCCTATACAAAAACGAAATCAGCATGAATTAAAGATCTAAATGTGAATCCCAAAATTATGAAGGTCTCAATGAAAAATTAGGGATAAATGTCAGGGTGCTAATTCAGGGCATATAAAGACTACCAAACATTTTGAAAAGCACACAAACAAAAATAGACAATATCGATGAGTGGGACATACTAAAAATTAAAAACTTAAGTGCATCAAAAGACTTCACCAAAAGAGTAAAAAGGGAACCTACAGAATGAGAAAAAATCTTTTGCAACGACACATCAGATAAGGGACTCATTTCTAAACTATAGGAAACTACAATACCTCTATAAGAAAAAGACAAATAACTCAATTAAAAAAATGTGCACAGGACATGAACAGACACTTCACCAAGGAGGAGATCTAGGCAGCCAACAAACATGTCACGATCACTAGCCATCAGACAAATGCAAATCAAAACAACAATGAGATATCATCTCAAACCAGCAATAACAGCAAAGATCAAAAAAGCAGAGGACAACAAATGATGGCGAGGATGCGGAAAGACTGGGACCCTCCTACATTGTTGGTGGGACTGCAAAATGGTCCAACCATTCTGGAAAGCAATATGGCGCTTCCTCAGAAGGTTGGAAATAGCAATACCTTATGAACCAGCAATTCCACTACTTGGTATTTACCCACAAGAAATGTGAGCCATAACATGAGCAGATACACGCACACCAATGTTCACAGCAGCACTATTTACAATAGCAAAAAAATGGAGACAACTAAAACACCATCAGTTGAAGAATGGATAAACAAACTATGGTACATGCACACAATGGAATACTACACTACCTTGAAGAACAAGGAAGCCACAAGCCATCACATAACATGGATGAACCTTGAGGACATTATGCTGAGTGAAATTAGCCAGTCACAAAAGGAGAAATGCTGCATAGGACCATTATTGTAAAAGACTAAGAAAAAGAAATATATATATATATCTCAGGGCTGATCACTGGTATGTATGCGATGAGAGGTGGGGAGGGAGGGAGGTGAAGAAAGAGCACAGGGTAGGGAATAGACAGACACAGGGAACCCTGGGGGCAGGGGCATGGGGGGGGGGTTCCAATACACAAGAAGGGGGAGGAGAAAAAGAAGAACAAAGTGGATGGGAGAACTTTTGGGCAGGTTCGCACAGGGTAGGTGTGACAGAGGTAAATGATGATGTATGCAAAACCTTGGATTAACAGGGCTTCAGGATACAGGGATTGAGTCATGACTTGAAAGGGGAAAAGAGTGGAATAATGTTAGGATGCTTGGCTGTCTTTTGTATCTTAGTCTTCCTAGCCTAGCATTGTGAAATAGACACTTGGGGGGGTGGGGGAGCAAGGAGGTGAGGGGGGGAATAGCCAGAAACATCACAACAGAAAACATGTAAGCCCGTCTTTAGCCTATAACTGATTGCAAACTGCACAGACCCAAAACAGGAGGGGGAGGGGCGCCTATAAAGGTAAGAAGTGACTGGCTTACAAGCTTTCAAGAGGGAGCCCAGTTCCAGACAGGGCAGGGATAGGGAGAACCTCCACTGAATGATTTCCATACTGCTGGGACCGGGCTGACAAAAGGAAATGGGGATAAGACTTGTGGTACAACAGTGAATACCTGCTGCCAGAAATGACTGTGAGGGTCAGAAATGTAGAGGCAGATTTTTTTTTTTTTTTTGGCAAAAGGAGGAGATGGATTGATTTTGCAGCCCAGGAGCGGAGGTCCAAGAGCAGAAAGTGTGACCCTACCCTGAGAGGCAGTGAGGCCAGGCGTGGAGACAGAGATGATGACATGTACAGATGGAGTGGCTGGGGACACAGGACTCATGGAGGGAGAGGAAATGTTTCCTGACAGCCGGGGAGGGGGGGCTGTGGGATATATCCTTTAGTTATTTGGCGATGCATGGAGGGGATTGTAATCATTGCAATGAAATGAAATATAATAGGATAAATGTGAAGCTGAACTGGGACAGAGACAAATAATGATGTATGCACAACCTTGGAACAACAGGGCTCTGGGATAACAGAGATTGAGACATGGTTTGAATGGAGAAACAGTGGCAAATAATGTTAAGATGCTTGGCTGTCTTTTGAATCTTGGTTTCCCTGGCATATCATTATAAAATAGACACTGGAGGGGGAGAGAAAGGAATAGCCAGAAATACCACCATAGAAAACTTTTAAGTCCATCTTCTGTCTATAACTGATTGGAATACCTAAAATGGGGCTACAACATACCCAGTGAAGGAGGCTTCCTGCGGAGCCTCTACATTATACAAGACCATAGGTGGAATCCTGAACAGCATCCAGAGCCCTCTGAGGGGAAATTTCCACGTGAAAGGACAAGCAGACCCAGACTGGAGCTGCCAGAAGAACAGAAGACACTTCCTGAAAGAAAGACTGACAGGAAGAATGAAAAGCAATATAGGCAGACTGACTGATTACTATAAGAACAAACAAGTGGCTAGTCCAGGAGACATCAAGGCAAGTGGTCAGGTCCCCCTCAGTGCAAACCCCCTTCTAAGACTAAGACTCAGTGGGAATACATGCTCTGATTAGTGAACACGTTCATCACCAATAAGGGGAAGTGAGGGAAAAGCAGCAATGAAGCTGTGAGCTAAGCTCTACAATGCTCAACAGACTCCTGTGAACCCAGGTGAAGACCTGGTTGGCCAGAAGTGTGGCAAGACCTGGGGACTCTTGGACCCAGAGTCAGTGACATAACCACAGAGGACTAGAATAGAGAGTGAAGCGTCCAGCTGATGAGAAGAGAGGGCACATGCATAAGTACACCCACACTTGCAGATAATACCCACTTGACCTGGCTTCAATGACTAGTTGATCAGAGCTCAACCAGAAGAAGAAAGAAGAGGGAAAAAAGAATAATCTGATATAATTTGATGATCTTGACATACACCTATGGAAGCAGTAGCTCAAAGGAGGGAACAAATCTTCACAGTGAAGATCATTCCCACCTCCTCCACACAAGGAGAGGACAGGGATGGGCAACTTGGACCTTGGCTACCCAGAATGGGAGGGATACATAGGCAAGAAGTGACTGGCTTACAAGCTTTCAAGAGGGAACCTAGATCCAGAGGGTGTGAAGCAATGTAGAACCTCCACTGAGTAGTATCCATTCTGTCTAGTCGGGGCTGATGAAAGGAGATGCGGATAGGTCTCTTGCAATACAATAGTGAATAATTGTTACAATAGTACTGATTTTAAGGGCTGGAAATGTAAAAGTAGATGTTTTGTGGCAAAGTGAGGGGAGTGATTAACTTTGCAGTCTAGGAGCAGAAGTTTCTGGAACCATCAAGGGAGAAGAGCGGAGAATGGAACTCTACCCAGAGAAGCAGTGATGCCAAGGATGGAGGTAGAGATGAGGACCTGGAGAGATGGAGCTACCGGGGACTTTGGACCCAGAGTGGGAAAGCGGTTGTGTAAGGATGACCGAGGGGGCAGGCACACAGGGTATACCCTTTGGTAGATGGATGGTGCATGAAGGGGACTGTAACCATGGCAAGGAAACGATATGCAACACGATCTGAGTGAAGCTAATGTCCTCCCATGTGAATCATGAATCTTAGTACTAGAAGAGACTCAGGAGACTTAATATGATGCTGTGCTCTGTTTTTATCCAAAAATATTTAGTTTTATTTTAATTTTACTTTATGTGGGGGAATTAATTGAACCTATAAAGGGAGTCCTCGGGTGGCACTGTATAAGTACTGGACTGCAAACCACAAGGTCAATGGTTCAAATCTACCAGTCACTCACTGGAAACTTTACAGAAGGTGGTTATGTGTCAGAATCAATTCAATAGCACTTAGCAAGAACAACATGACATAGTCACAGCTGCACAGATTAAAAATTGGGATTTACAAAGTAACCTAAATTCTACATACGAAAATACTGATGATCTTTCCCTCTCACCCACCCTTAAACTCACTTAAAAAGGCTAGAATGGTGTATGTTTCTTGCAGATTGTTGTTAATTGCTAATGAGTCAGCTCCTACTCAAAATATGGCCTGGTATTATGACGCCTTAACGACTGCTCACCTCCTAGCACTATGGAAGAAAACATTCTGCTATGATCTGCAGTTTTCCTTTGTAAATTTTCAGAAGCAGGTGTCCAGGCTGAAACCTGTCAATCATGGGTGGATGACCCTGATTAAATACCAGCAGCAGGCTTGCCAGCACCATAGAAACACAAAAGTCACCATAGTATGATAAATGGATAGATAGTAGTTTCAGCCTTCGGGTTCAGTATAGTGGATAACTCCATTTACTTCAGTCGGAACCAACTCATCCTCACTTAACAACAACAATACCTGTTTTCAGGTATGTCTCTTTCAGAGTCTATACTTTTGCTCACCATGGTTTTGAAATCCATATTTAAGCTTTTATCTGATGAGGTGCCTTGTAATCTTTTCAGCAAGATCCCATTTGAAGGTTTACATTTGAATGATAGAGACCACGCAAATATTGTGGATAAACACAAACTTAAAATAAAACAGAAGCATTTTATCAATATGATAAACACCTGTTTATTAATATGTCAGCGCCTACAAGTATAAGTATCATTCTCAAATATCCCACCTATTTCCAAACTTAAAAATAATCTATGTTTGGTTTTCTGGCACAGAAACGGCTGAACCAGTACAACTCTGAAGTGCTTGGTATCATCCCCAAAGTGGCATCAGCACTTCAGAAACTTCTGTGTTCAGATTTAAGATTCCATGTTATTCCATGCCTTGCTCAGATTTCATATACATTATTGCACTGATATGCATACATGCAGATACTCAGGTAAGCTTTTCTAAGCATTTTATTGCTTAAAAGTATATAACTGTAAAACCATAAATGAAAAATAATGCTGAGGAATACTATCATAGTCACTAGGCCTCTTTCAGTATGCTGAGAATTCTGGGTTTCAGAATTATCTGGGCACTGCAAAGTACTGCTCTAAAAGTCACCTTGGTGCATGCAACAGTAGCTAACAACACATCACTGAATGACATTTCCTTTAAAATAAGTCATACTTTCTGTTCACTTCAGATAAAAATAGCAAAGGCCTCCAGCACTGTTCCACATTTTATGGTCTCATGGACAAGCACAGAAAGTTTCACTGAACAACAACAGAACCCACCTAGTATTCATCTAATTGTACAGAATGTCAGCGTTTTCCTGAGTTATCCCCTTCAGTCTAAATGAGATCTGCATACTTGATGCATAGCTGCATTTCTCATGTCATTTAGGAGGTTGAGCATTATTGTGTGCACACTATTGTGTGTGTTGTCCAAACCTGCTTCTAACTTTTTGAAAACACTTTTTTGAAATTTGGGATTTGGAAGTCAAATAACTTAAGAAAAATAAAGAGATTCAAAGATGGAAGTTCTTCTTAGTTCTTGTGTGTATTCTTCATAAGAATCAGGGTAGCCTTTATCAGTGTAAGTCACAAACTCCCAACCATTTCAGAAATCATAAATTCAAGCTTCACATTCTCTTTCAAGCCCCACTTTGGCTTAACAGCTAGTTAAGCCTACTCTATTTCTTGACACCATCACAAATTGTGATTATTTTTTGCACTTCTTTCTTCCATTTCATTGTAGTTTTATTTCCATTAATATATAAGCTTCCAGACTATAAGATGTTAAAATTGAGTTTAGATCTTATTCACTATTGTCTTCATAGGGCCTAATCCGATTGATTCTTGATAACAAAGTCTGACTCTTTCTATACTTCCCCTTGCTTATGGTTCTTTCTGAATCTAAAGTTTTATGTTCTAGCAGCCAAAGGAAAATGAAGATGTAGTAACAAAAAGTAAGTGATATGTTTTTGATGACTTTATTTTATCCTCCCAGGCAATTCATGCCAACCTACTATTGATGGATTAGCATTTGAAGGGTTACAATGCAGTAACCTGTCATTTGACATTATCTACAATATACTGCCAGGAGATATGTTGAAACCTCTTCCTCCAGGCCCTTGAGGCAGAGAGTCAGCAGTTCTGAGATAAATGCTGTTGTTGTTTTGTGTCATGGAGTCGGTTCCAACTCATAGCAAACCTGTACATGGTTTCCAAGGCTGTAAAACTTTGCGGGCGCAGAAAGCCTCATCTGTCTCCTGCAGAACAGCTGGTAGTTTCGAACTGCTGACCTACGGTTTGCAGCCCAATTCGTAACCACTATGCTATCAATCTACCTCCTGCAGCCTTGTCAATCACTTAGCCACCCTATCCAATCATCATTTAATTATTTGGGCTGACAGATTTAAGGAAACTCTGCAAAGACCCCAAAAGTTGCTATGTTCTTGAAATTTTTGCTTTTACATTCTGTTTCTTAACAGGCAAGTTTTTATCTCATTTTGTCAGCAGAGTACAGACAAATAAAGCATTGTTTGTATATAAATGCCAAAAAGGAGGGGAAAAGAAACAGATGGGGAAATACAATCATAAGAATAATCACAGAGTTCAAATAATCTATTTAGAAACTAAATATATTTAAACAGGGCTCATGCTGTCACAAAATAAATATTGCAATCATTTATTAAAAGATCCTCATAGATAAAAAATTAAAACACACTCTAGTGAGGCAATGAACACCATGGCAAGAATCATTAAATGTAGTTAAAAGTTTACTTGATTTCAAGATTTGCCAAAAATCACATAGTTTTGCTTCCTAGCCTCAATTAAGACCTTGAGTCTCAAAAACCCAAATTACTGATCAAGAGCCAAATCTTTAGCTAGATAAAATATTCTATCCCTGGACTCACTAAAACACTATTAGTATGAGTTCAGTAGAGTTCTTCATTCTCTCTAGGTCTCAATTCCTTTATAAGAAAATGCTGTTGTTGTTGTTTTAATGAGTATTGACCTTAAGCATTTTTTTTTTATATGAAAAATCAAGCAGAATATACTTTCAAATGGCAAGCCAGTAAATATTCTGAGCCAATATATTAGTTCTAGATAAAGGAAACCACAAATAGGTAATGTAGGTCTAGTTGCCACCTTGTATAGGTCAATTGAACTGACACTAGTGTCTTCAAAATGTTCCACTGGGCTTTCATTTGACTGTATTTGATAGTCTCCCTTACCACTCTATTTCTCTGTCTCTTTTTCTGTCTCTTTCTCGGGGTCACACACAGCCACGCAGTCAATGCATAATAAAAATAATGACTGGATCAATATGTTCCATCATTTACAATCAGTATGCTATAAAGTATAAACTTTTAAAGTGGGATTAAACTCTTTCAGTGACCCTTTAAACACTTTTAATATATATTTCTCATTTGTGCTCTTTTCAATGCAACTTTGACCAAATGGTGTGTTATGTATAGTGGATTCTGAAAAGGAAAGTGTTCCTGTATCTGATGTAGATACGATGAACTAATTGTTTTATAGTCACAGAACTTCAAATCTGTAAGTGCACCTTAGACCTGCTGTAGCAGCTAGTTTTCCTAGATGATCAACTGCATAGTGTTGACTGATGAGAAAATTGCTTCTTATTCTTCATATTTCAGGAAGAATTGAAACTGAACACAGAAGGAGGTTATTAAAAATATTTTGATCTGATTTTTGTATCTGGTATTTTATTGAAACACATTAAAAAGGTAAAGAAGCAAGATGGGGCATCATATTTGCAAATAAGCGGGCTTTTTTTTTATAAACATCATTTTGCACTAATTGTCAGAAAGATAAAAAATGTTAATAAACAAAATTCATGACAATTTTCTATAAAAGTCCTCATGATTCTCACCCCTTGCTGTTTGTTGTTGTTGTTGTCAGGTGCCATCAAGTCATACCAACACATAGAGACTATATGTACAAACAGAATGAAACATCGCCCCATCCTGTGCTAACTTCACAACCATTGCTACATTTTAACTGTGCCAATCCATCTCATTGATAGTCTTCCACTTTTCTCAGATCCTCCACTTTACCCAACATGAAACCTTTCTCCTGGGACTGGTCCTTTCTGATAATATTTCCATGAGAGATGAAATCTGGACATCTTGGCTTCTAAGGAGCATTCTGGCTGTACTTCTTTTAACACCAACCTATTTGTTCTTCTGGCAGTCCATGGTACATTTAATATTCTCCTCTAACACCATAACTCAAATGCATCAATTCTTCTACCGTCTTCCTTATTCAATGTCCAACTTTCATACAAATATGAGGTTATTAAAAATACCATGACTTCAGTCAGGCACACATTAGTCATCCAACTGGCATCTTTGCTCCTGAACACTTTAAAGAGATCTTGTGCATCATATAAAATAATACATCATTTGATTTCTTGACATCTGCTTCCATGAGTGTTGATGGTTGGTTGATCCAAGCAAAATGAAGTTTTTGACAACTTCAATATTTTCTCCATTTATATATTGTGTGGCGCTGTGGGCTAATGTGTCAGACCGCAAAGTCCTTTGAACTGCAAGGTTGGTGGTTCAAGCTCACCAGTAGCTCCTTAGAAACCCTATACAGGGTCGCTATGGATCAGAATAGACTTGACAGCACTTAATAACAACAACAACTGTTTATTGGTCCAGTGGAGAGAATTTTTGCTTTCTTTACAATAAGGTGCAATCCATACTCAAGGCTGTGGTCTTTGATAGTCATCAGTATTTTAAGTCCTGTTCACTTTCAACAATCAAGATAGTGTCATGTACATATTGCAGGTTGTTAATGAATCTTCCTTCAATCCTGATGCCACATTTTTCTTCATATAACCCAGCTTCTCGTATTATTTGCTCAGCATACAGGTTGGCTAAGTATGGTGAAAGAATACAACCTTGATGCACACCTTTCCTAATTTTAAACAATTTGATGTTCCCTTGTTCTGTTCGAACAACTGCCTCGTAGTATATGTATGTTGTTGTTGTTAGGTGCCATCGAGTTGGAACCGACTCATAGCGACCCCATTCACAGCAGAACGAAACAATGCTCGATCCTGGGCCAATCTCACCACCGCTGCCACCCCCGAGTCCATCAATGATGCCACCTGGCCGATCCATCTCGTTGGAGGTCTTCCTCTTTTTCTCTG
>NW_006408547.1:7427543-7444651 GCF_000296735.1 Chrysochloris asiatica | reverse complement strand
CTTGAATTTTTTCTTCAGTTCCCCCAGCTTGAGAAATACTGACCGTGTTCTTCCCTTTTGGTTTTCTAACTCTAAATCTTTGCATATTTTATTATAGTATATGTATAGGTTCCTCATAAGCACAAGTATGTGTTCAGGAATACTCATTCTCCGCAATGTTGTCCATAGCTTGTCATGATCCACACAATCAAAAGCCTCTGCATTATCAATAAGACACAGGTAAACATCTTTCTGGTATTGTCTGCTTTCAGCCAAGATCTATCTGACGTTAGCAATGACATTCTTCATTCCACATCCTCTTTTGAATCCTACTCAAAACTCTATCAATATATGGTTGCAGTCATTTTTGTATTAGCGCTAGGAAAAATTTACTTGCATGTGACATAAATGATACTGTCTGATGATTCCGCATTCTGTTGGGTCACCTCTCTTTAGAATAGGCATAAATATGGTTCTCTTCCAATCAATTGGCCAGGTAACTGTCTTCTAAATTTTTTGGCATAGATGAATGAGTGCCTCCAATACTTCATCAGTTTGTTGAAAGATTTCTATTTGTATTCCATCAATTTCTAGAGCCTTGTTCTTTGCCAATGACTTCAATGCATGTTGGATTTCTTCCTTCCATAGTATTGGCTCTAGATCATATGATGCCACTTGAAATGAACATCAGCCATTTCTTTTTGGTACAGTGATCCTGTGTATTCCTCTCATCTTTTGATACTTTCTGCAACATTCAATATTTTCCTCATGTTGTTGTTGAGTGACATCCAGCTGGTTCTGTCTCATAGCAGCCTTATAGAGGGTTTCCAAGGAGCAGCCTGTGGATTTGAAACTGCCGACCTGGTGGTTAGATCTTTAGTGCTTATTCTACACTGCCACCCCACGATTTGCTATGAGTTGGAAATGACTCAAGGGCATCTAACAACAAGAAACATCAGTTCATAGGACTATTATTCAAATTTATACACTAACAACTAATGTCAAATTGAAGCAATTACAGATTTTAATCAATTTTTTTCAGTCTAGAATTGATAAAACATGCAATCAAAATGTACTGATGATTAGAATGTGGTATTTGAAAACAAAAAGAAGGCTCAGTATTTGAAAAATATGGCCTTGGTGATAGAAGCAACAGTGGAGATCACATGATATAATTTTGCAAGATCAATGACTTATTCATTGTCAATACATATTTTCAACCACATAAACAGCTACTGTGTAGTGGTCAGCAAAAAAGATGAAGACCACCAACAACATGGATTGGCACAGTGTCAGCCGCAATGAGCTCAAGCATAGCAACAATTGTGAAATTAGCACAAGACCAGGAAGTGTTTTGTTCTGTTATGCATAAGGTTGCTGTGTGTTGATACCAACTGAACTGTACCTAACAACAACCACAAATGTAACTAGACCTTGCCATAGTAAATATAAAGAATTTATGTTCAAACACACCAGCTGTACCTTGGAAACTCTACCCAAGTATACTATGGTCGGAACTGACTCTATGGCACTTAACCACAATGTTTGTGAAAACAGCTGATAGAAAACCTCATTATCTTCACTCAGAAGAAGGTCGGGAGTTAACTGCAGAAGAGATCATCAAATACTCATGTACAAGTTCAGGCTGACGCTGAAGAAACTTAAAATAATTTCACAAGAGCCCAAGTACGATCTTGAGTATTTAGCACCTGTATATAGAGACCATCTCAAGATTAGATTTGCTTCACTGAACACTAATGACTAAGGACCAAATGAGTTGTTGGATGACATTAAGGACATCATATATTAAGAAAACTAAAAGTCATCAAAAAGCCATGAGAAAAAAAAAATTCCAAAATGAATGTCAGATTAGAGTCAGAATCTTACTCTTGAATATACAGTAGCTAAAGTAAATGGAAAAAAAATGAACTAAAACAGCTGAATGGAAGATTTCCAAATTAACTCAGGAAGACAAAGTAAAATATTTTAATGAAATGTGCAAAGACATGATATTAGTGAACCAAAACAGGGAAAATGTTTGGCACTTATCAATCTCAAAAAACTGAAGAAAATATTCAAGCCTCGATTTGCAATATTGAAAGAGTCTATGGGCAAAATATTGAATAACACAGGAAGCATCAAAGAAGACGGAAGGAATAGTTAGGCATTATGCCAAAGAGAATTTCAGAATGTACCATATAATCAAGAATCAATCAAACAGAAGGAAGAAGTCCAAATAGCACTGAAGAAAAAAAAACAAGGGTCCAAATATTAAAAATTTTAACAATGAATGCAACGCTGAAAGAGCTTACTTGTCTATGCCAAGAAATCTGGCCAGCTACCTGGCCATTCAACTGGGAGAGACCCATGTTTGTTACCATTCTAAATAAAGGTGTCCTAACAGAAAGCAGAAATCATCAAACAGTATCACTAATATCACACCCAAGTAAAATCATGCTGAGGAAAATGTGAAAATGGTTCTAGTAGCACATTGAGAGATATATGCCTGAAACTCAAGCAGGATCAGAAGAGGACATGGGAAGAAGTGATATTGTAGTTGATGTCAAATGGGTTTTAGCTATAAAAGAGAATACTACAAATATGCTTAATTGTGTTTTATGAACTGTACAGAGGCATTTGGCTTTGTGAATAATTGAAAATTATTGATGACATTGTGAAACATGAATTATGATGCTCATGAGGGATCTGTTTTAAACAGAAAAATGTGTTTTAAAATCAGAAAAATTTTATATCAGGGTTGTATCCTTTAACCATATTTATTTAATCTGTATGCTAAGAAAACAACCTGATCAACTGAAAAATATGACAAACAAGACTGCATTAAAATTGGAGGAAAGCTTACTTACTAGTAACCTGCAATTCAGATCACCCAATCTTTCACTTCACCCATATACAAAGAATCAACATGGAAAGTAAACAAAAAGGGACTATGTTGTTGTTAAATGTAATGGTGTCAGTTCTGACTCACAGTGACTCTGTATAGGGTTTCCAAGGAGCAACTGGTGGGTTTGAACTGCCAACCTTGTGGTTCAAAGCTCAGTGCTGATCCTACAGTGCCACTAGGACAAATTAAGCATGAAGTAAATGCACTCAAGAGTTAACAAAGTCTATGTACCTTTAAAATAATATGCTTCAATCACAAGATATTATTCAATTGTATCTATGAATATTTCTCTACAAATATGTTCCTGGTTTATATTCTACCCTTTTACCTACACAAAGAGTCCTGGTGTAGTACTGTGGGTTAACACACTGGACTGCAAGGTTGGTTTGAAAGGCAAGGTTGGAGGTTCAAACTCTCCAGCTCCTCCTCAGAAACACTATACAGGGTCGCTATGAGGCGGAACCTACTCGGTGATATTTAAAAACAACAACATAGCCACACAAAACTAGTTCAATTAAAACAAGATATTTTACTGGAAGAAGATTTGGACATATTATAATTGCACAAAACTAGGACAAAATATAGATAAGACACAGTTTTCTTTTTGTGTGTGAAAATCTCTATAGATATAACTCTTCTTAGCATACGCAGAACAACTTCTCTTTACACAAGTGTGGATAAAAATATTAAACTATAAAAACCAAACACTATTTATAACAAGCACATGAATTTGAAGGCTAAAATAATATAACATGCTATTACATGCATGCATTAAGTGTTTTTACTAGATGTACTCCATAGGGATATTTGCAATTCTTAACACAACTCTTAACACAACTAACAGGATAAAATGATTATAAAAAGTTATTTAATTGAATACCAAAATATTAATTTTGAAATTCTAGTGGAAGATTTTGTCTGCTGCTTTTATTTTTTTATTTTTCCTTTTCTCAATCTGCCATATTTTGGAAAAATAGTAATTGTATAGGGAAACTGTGTTGGTAGACATAACTTCAAAAGACTTAAATTTACTTTCAACTTCTGTCCAAAGGAAGGGGTATCTTATCTGATAATGGGGAAAAAATATGTTTTGCAAGTGTGAATGTTATTCTTTATTCATATATAATGATTTTAATATGCAAAAATCCTGTGAGCTCATAACTTGGGCTACTTGAGATACTTATTTTGTCACATTTGCAGGAAATAGTAAATGGAATCGATTCCAGGATCTTTTTTTTTCTCAGTTAAGATTATTCTTTGAAATATTATATAAGTTTCCTTTTCTCAGAAGCAAATGTTTAATAAATATTTTTAATACTGTCATGACTGCAGGTTTTAGTCCTATTTAATTGCTTTTATTGAATATGTAATAGAGGATAATTTTCTTTCCTATACAAATTAATGAACACATAAAATATCCCATAATCTCAGTGATCTTAATAAATAAAATTTATCTTGAAAACATAATAATGTCTCACCATTTAAGTGAAAAAGGGGAAATATATAATCTTCTAAGTAGTGACTTCAATTAACATATAAAAAATATATAAAAATCTAAGGGAATTTTTACTTTGAATCCTAGGAATAGAACATTATCTTTTTAAAATAAATTCTATAGTCGGTGTACTTTACTTTCTAGTACTGTCAATTTTTTTTTTTTAGGAAAACATTCCTTTAGTGAAACAGTTTGTTCAAAAGACACTTTTTTTTAAAAGAAGAAAAAGTGTACTTTTCCATTCATCTACTACTCAGCTTACGGACCCCTCATTCACAGGCTTTCTGAAGGGGAAGAAGAGTGCCTTGCAGGTCAATCACACTAGCGTTGTTATCCCAACTTATTGTACCAGTTACGTAAACAAGATGGAAGTTCACCAATTCTCCAAACACTAAATCTATCATAATGGTTCCCCTAACAACTTATGCATTCTTTTGAAAATTATGGCTTAATCTAGAAAAATGGTTTCTTTGCCACCATAGAGAAATAAACCACTACATCTGCAAGGCAGTTAGGCCCTTGCTGTGAATAACATTTCTTGAATAACATAGTGTGGAGCTATTTGTTCTCTGTAAAATGAGATGGGAGATGTGAATATTATACTCTTTTAGAAGTTTAGATGCCAATTCCACATGCATTAGAGACAACTAACCTTTTAAACACAGATTCTGCCATAAAGAACCAATTCATCCTAACTACTGATGGCAATACTGTAACAAACCACAAACATGTTTATGTGCAGTAATTAAATTGAAGAGGCTGAATTTTAACTTGGCAATAATCATTATAGAATAAGAAAAGTAAATAACAAGCAATAATTGAGCAATATCTTTTAAAAGTGGAGACTCCCTAAACCTTCTGGAATCACACACACACACACACACACACAGGAAGATAAGTCTAAATGTATTGTTACATGATCATAGGAGCCTTTATTAAAGATGATTATTAAACTATGAAGCTAGAGCTTCTCGATATACTCTCCTTTGGGCTTATTCAGTTTAATGTATAAGGCAGTGAGTGTTTCCATGTCTCTAACTCTTACCCAAAGAATTCTGTACACTTAAATTTACAGCAAATTAAAATGATAGTTTTTGCTCAACTCAACATTGTTGAGTGCCATCATGTCGGTTCTGACTCATAGTAACCCTGTATAGAGTTTCTGAGGAGCAGCTGGTGGGTTTGAACCACTGATCTTGTGGTTCTTAAACCAGTGCTTATCCTACAGCACCACACCAGGATATACATCCTGTTCCTTCTAAGTGTTCTTTGAGTTTTAATAGCATGAAAGCTTAATGGACAGGATCTGAGCTGAAGGTTGGATGGGGTAAGTTTTCTAACAAAATCCTCCTAAGACAACCCTTGTTACCCTCCAAGAATGAGCAGGTGCATGGTCATAATGGAAAACAAAGTCCTTAACACTATTCTGGACTTTTTGTCACTAACACAGTTGTCAATTTTCTAAAAACTCTTTACTAATAAGTCCTGTGATTGTCCTGTGTCCTTCAGGAAGATCTATTAAGATTTTCCCTTCAGAATCCATAACCTGAGCTTGGATTTAATTGGCCCTGCAGATGCCTTCATAACCAACAAAGTTAAGTCAAGGATATGACTGAGAGAACTTGCCTGCAGGCAACCATTGATGAAAGAAAAATATTTAAACATGTTTTGCTGACAAAAGCCTGTGTGTGTATGAGCTCTGGTAGCGTAGTGGTTACGAATCAGACTGCGAACCTTAATGTCAGCAGTTCGAAACTATCGGCTATTCCGCGGGAGAAAGATGAGGCTTTCTGCTCCCGTAAAGATTTACAGCCTCAGAATCCCTGTGCTGGGTCGCTATGAGTCGCAACCTACTCCAAGACACATAACAACAGCAAAATAAAAATGCATGAACCGGAGCCCTAGTGATGGTGATGATTATGTGCCGTGGAGTCGGTTCTGACTCAGAGACCCTCCATAGGGTTTCCGAGGCGATAAATCCTCACGCGAGCAGAAACCTCATTTTTCTCCCATGGAACGGCTGGTAGTTTTAAACTGCTGGCCTTGAGATTAGCAGCCCAACTTGTAATCACTACACTACCAGAGCTCCTGGAAACGTAGCAGCAATAATTTTTTACTTACCCTCTTGTGTGTTTGAGTGTTACAGAAACACACACACACACAAACAAACCTTGGACATTGAGTGAATTCTGGCTCATCCTGGCCCCATGTGGTACAGAGGAAAACTGCTCCACAGAGGTTTCTTGGCTTGGATATCCTGGCCTTTCTTCTGCGGCCCCAGTGGGTGGGTTCTAACCAATGTTGAGTTTAGCATCCAATCACAAACCTCTTGTTCTATCTAATAGACATCAAGTACTATAATAAATATATATTTCTCATGTAAATTGACTTTTAGCTTTCTAAACAATGATGTATTTAAAGCACTTCATATTATCACTAGACTGTCCAGGGAGTAAGTAGGAATGTTGGAGCAGGTAATTTTTAAAATGACAACTTTCAAAATATACACAGGGTTTCTATAAAATCAAAAGAATAGTAGTTGAGTGGCCAAATCTCATGTATTTACATCAACATAGTATGTATCTCAGGACAAATGGTCTTAGTTGAATAATTCATTGCATTTTCCAATGTTTTAAGAAGGAATGAATAATGACAGTAGAAAGGCTTAGGTTCATTAAAGAAAAATACATTTAATGCACTAGAGTCCTTTATTGAGAAGGAGGCTGTGATCAGAGCTGACAGTTGCTTTGTTTAGACAAGTGACATAGTTTTATTTCATTGACCACATTTTCTAGAGTCAAATAGGACAATCAATCTATCAGCATCCAACTTGGACATCCAACATCAACAGGAAAACAATGAACTCAAACTAAGAATCACAAACTTCAAAACCAAATAATTACATTTACTTTTCAATAACAGCAGCATTTTACATAATTTGACCCATATGGGGTTTGATCATCAATAGCCTGTTGAGGTGAAACCTAATTCCAGATTGTCATTGTAGATCCTTAGGAAAAGAAAACATTTGAAAACAAACAAGAGATTATGTGTTATCTAACTAATGAAAACTGACTATGTTTGTTATTCTTTATATTTAATGTAAATAACACTCTATCAAATATATGTTGATTTTATACAAATTCATGCTACTTCCTTAAACAAAATAAAAATGACCGTTTCTAGCCAGGGTAGGAATAACCATCCATCTGAAATTGCCATAACGAACATCTATTGAGAATCAAAAGTAGACTGAGGGCAAGCAAATACAGGATTCTGAGTAGAAATTTCTTTAGAATTCTAACATTATTCTTTTATCGAGTTATGATCATTTATTTCCATGTAATATATCAACTAGAAAAACACAAATATAGGTGGAAATGCACTAATAAGACAAATTTTGGGGAAAATATGTAGCTGCAAAATTATTTTGATAATCAAAATTTAACGTTTTAGCTATGCTTCAGTTTTAGGTACAAATATTTTCATTAATGATTTCTGAGATTCTGCTTTCTAGAGTAAATTGTAATTTGTTCACAAGATAATTTCTGACCTCAACCACATTCAAAATATTAGAGAGCACCCTTTCTTCTGTCTAGTTCATGTTCTCTAGCAAAGGTTTTAAAAAGATATCTATCAGCTTATTGTGTGTCTCAAAACATAAAAGTAACTCACACAATTATCACAGCATTTAAGGTGAATAATAATGTTACTAAACAAAATAAAATATAATACCAAAATTCTATTCAATTGTATTATTTAAATAATTGCTAAAATTGTTTAGTATACCTATGACAATGAATGGCTAGTGTTTTGTACAAAGGCTATTGTATAAAGGGTCTTTATGAGTCAGACTGACTGGGCTGCACCTCACAACAACATATTGATATTTAACTTTCCTACAGTCAAAGTCCTGGTGTGGTGCTGTGGGTTTATGCACTGGACTGCAGAGCCAGTTTGAACTGCAAGGTCGGCGGTTCAAGGTTACCAGCCGTTCCTTGGAAACCCTATACAAGATTGCTATATTGACTTGATGGCACTTAACAACAACAACAACAACAGTCAAATATCAAGTAAGCTAACATAGCCTGAAATTTGCCTTACCACAACAAAACCTTAGATAAAAAATGAAAGCAAACTCGAGAATTTTCTTTTTTGATTTGTTCAACTAACAGTAAAGAGAGCAAGATGATTCATTTCATGAGCTTTCTGACTATTTTCAAAAATAATACTGTTTGCTTTGTCTTATCAGAAATACAGCATGAAGTAACAAATATTTATTAAACCTAAAACAAAGTAAAACTACTATGGAGTATATTTTCTAAGCCATGACAGATGGTTTGATTGAAATTAAAGCCATTACTCTGGCCATTTAGCGTTTGTAAAAATGCATATATTTGAAGGTACATTAGCTCCAAACTATTTCAAAACCATGCTGCATTGAAAAAGCATCAATTGATTAAGTAGCACATATATCGGCCACTGAAGTCCTAGTGTGACACATATATTGCCTACTAGATAAAATTACAGAAAACAAGTCTTTACTACATAAGAATATTATAGATTTCATATACTTTATTTAAAACTTATATAAAAATATTATATATATTTATACACTTTTCAATGCATAGTGAATACTATGAGAAATACAGGGCAGGCTTTACCAGAACAGCTCTACCGAATTTGGAAAGAAAAGGTGAAACCTGTGTACCTAATCCTTCTAGTAATAACTGTTTAATCTGACAAAATGCAAACCAGTAAATGTCATTGGCCCTCAGCTGTTCATTTGAAAAAGTAGAGTTGGAAGGCAGTGGTTTATATGGAGCATTAAAAGTTGAATATTATATGATCTTGTTTGCTGTTTAAATTTTCATGACAATGTCATTTGAGCTCAGGTACAAGTTTTGGACTGTCTTGAGGGAACAACTGTAATGTTGAAAGGGAATAATTGGCAGGCTCCAGAGCATAGCTGCCTAGCACTCATGCTAATAGCTGGTTCTGCTTCAAAGAGCATGCTTGTTGCCTCATGCTGTCTTTCTGTAAACAGACATGAATGGTCATACATTCAAATACATTGAGATAAAGGGAAATAAAAATACCAAAAATATCATATTATCCAGACAATAGTATCCTCTTATCACTGGCTATTCAAAGCACTGGGAAGGGACTTCACAATGTGTTTGCATGGTCATCCATTTTTATGAAAACAGAAAAATAAAATAATTTTAATGATGATTAGTGAAGAACACCGTCTCTTCATAGACTGATTTTCCTTGTGTCACATCACTCTTTATTGAGGCCATACTTATATAAATAAATATATAATATATATGTATATATAATAATATAATATGTATAACATACATATATATATTATACGGAGCTCTGGTAGCATAGTGGTTATGAATCGGGCTGCGAATCGCAAGGTCAGCGGTTCGAAATTACCAGCTGTTCTGCGGGAGACAAATGAGGCTTTCTGCTCCCGTAAAGGAAAGACTTTTAGGTAAGTGTCGTCTGTGCTCTGTGCTGTCCAATCCCAGCGTTCCGGTTCAGGGACAGAAGTCATATCGTGTTATAAACAAATACTACAGCCCTGACACAAGAAATATATGAGAAGCAGAGTATATAAATGGTATAAAATGGATGAGGACAGTATTTCAACTGCTAGACATGCGAAACTGTGAGCAGAAGATTACGTTTCACACATAATCATAACAGAACTTTGTCACCTGTAAAGAACATAAATAGTAATATACTATTATATATACAGCATGTTGCTCTCATTAGGTGCCATCGAGTCAACTCCAACTCACAGTGACCCCATGACAACAGAATTAATCCCTGCTTGTTCCTGTGCCATCCCCATAATTGTTGTTATTCTTACTGTTGCCCCTGTGCCAACCCATCTCATTGGGGGGGGGGGGGGGGGCATTTTTTTTTTTTTTTCTTTTTTGCTGACCCTCCACTTTACCAAGCATGATGTTCTTCTCAGGGGCTGGTCCTTCCTGATAATATGTCTGAAGTTTGAGAGTCTCTTTGTAGCTATGTGGATATTTTATCACAAATAGCACTGTACTTGAAGACAGATCTTAAATTGTTTTTGTTGACAATAAATGTGATGCGATGTTTGCCCATACAGCTAAAAGGAAGACTAGTAAGTACAGCCATTATTTAAATGTATGCACCAACATCTAAAGCCACGGATGATGAAACTGAAAAATGCTACCAATTTCTCTAGGCTAAAATTGATCAAACATGAAATCAAGATGCATTGCCAATGACTGGTAAATGGAATGGGAAATATGGAAAGAAAAAGGAAGGATCAGTGTATGCAAAATATGACTCTGGCAAATGAAGTGATGCAAGAGATTGCATGTTAGAATTTTGCAAAAAAAAACAAAACCAAAAAACAAGTTATTCATTACAAATAGTTTTTTTATATAAAACAAAAGGTGACAATACTCGTAGACTACACATGGGGAGCAGAGTGGTTCTGTAGGATAAGCACGGGACTGCAAACCACAGGCACCATGGTTTGAACACACTACCTGCTCCACTAGAGAAAGATGAGGTTTTCTGCACCAGCAAAAGGTTTGCAGTCCTGGAAAAGCTACAGAGGACGCCTGTGAGTATGAACTGACTCGACGGCACTTAACAACAATAGCCATAATACACATAGGCCTCATGGAATCACAGGAAACAAATTGAGTTCATCTGTGAGAAGAGATGACTGAAAAGCTCAATAGCATCATTCAAAACTAGGCCAGGGCAGACTTTTGAACAGACCTCAACAGCTCATATGCAAATTCAGGCTGAAACAGAATAAAATTAAAATTAGTCCACAAGAGTTGAAATAAAACCTTGAATACATCTTCAGAAGAAATTCAATGCGTTAGTCAGAAAATGACTGAAGACCAGAAGATTTGTGGGATAAGAAGAACATCCTATATGAAGAAAGAAAAAGGCCATGAAAAAAAAACAAGAAAGACCAAAATGGGAGTAAGAACATATTCTGAAACTTGCTCTTGAGCATAGAAAAGCTAATGCAAATGGAAGAAATTAGGAAGTATTAAGAGCTGAACAGCAAATTTCAAAAGACAGCTAAAGAAAACAATGTCAAATAGTACAATTGAATGTGCAAAGATCTGGAGTTAGAGAACTAAAAGTAAGAACAAATTCAGTATTTCTCAAGCTGAAAGAACTGAATAAGAATGTCAAGCTTCAAATTTCAGTATTATATGATTCTACAGACTTCAGGTGTGGCATTGTAGGATCAGCAAGTCAGTTTGAACCAAAAGGCTGATAGTTCAAACTCATCAGCTGCTCCTTGGAAACCGTATACTGGGTCAGTATAAATTGAAACCAATTTGATGGCATTTAGCAACAACAATAAAACAAAATATTGAATGATGCAGAAAGCATCAAAAGAAGATAGAAGGAATAACAGAGTCACTAAATCAAAAAGAAACTACCAATATTCAAGTATTTCAAGACGTAGTATATGATAAAGAACCCAATCTGCACTGAAGGCATTACTGCAAAACAAGAGTCCAGAAATTGACAGAATACAAATTGAAATGTTTCAGCAACATGATGCAACACTGAAGATGTTCACTAATGTACTACAAGAAATTTGGCCTACCTAGTGAAATAGGTCTGTATTTGTGCCCATTCCAAATAGAGGTGTCCCACTGGAATACAGAAATCATGAAAGAATATCACATACAAATAAAATTGCTGAAGATAATTAAAACATGGTTGCAAAATGTACATCAACAAGGGAACTGCCAGAAATTCAAATGGATTCAGAAGAAGGCATAAACCAGGTATGTCAATGTTGACATCAAACAGCTGAAAGAAGATAATACTAGAAAGATGTTTTAGTGGTTTTTTTTTTATTAACTGTATAAAGGCTTTCAACTACATGGATCATAACAAACTATGGATAGCATTACAAAGAATGGATATTTCAGAACATTTCATTGTGTTCATCAGGAACCTGTCCACGGACTGAAAGGTTAAGACTAGAACACAGGGATACGGAATGGTTTAAAATCAAGAAAGTTGTGTGCCAGGTTGTAAGCTTTCACCATATGTATTCAATCAGTATGCTGGGCAAATACTCTGAGAAGCTGAATGATATGAAAAAGAACATGCCATCAGGTTTGGAGGAAGACTCAGAAACAACCTGTGAAATGCAAGTGAAGAGGACTTAAAATATTTTTTGATAAAGGTCAAAGACTACAGCCTTCTGTATGGGTTACACCTCAATGTAAAGAAAAGAAAATCCTCACCACTAGATCAATAAATAACATCACAATACGGGCAGAAAAGATTGAATTTGTCAAAAACTTCATTTTACTTGGATTCATTATAAACACTCATGAAAGCATCAGTCAAGATATCAAATGACATATTGCATTAGGCAAATCTGCTGCACAAAACCTCCTTAAAGTGTTAAAGGACAAAGATATCAGTTTCAGGACTAAGGTATGCCTAACTCAAGTCATGTTATTTTCAATTGCTTCATATGCATGTGAAAGTCGGACAATGAATAAGGAAGACTGTAGAAGAGTTGATGCATTTGAGTTATCATATTGGAGAACAATATTCAAAGTGCCATGCACTAGCAAAAGAAGAAACATGTCTGTGTTCAAAGAAGTACAGCCAGAATGCTTCTTAGAGCAGAATGTTCCTTAGTCAGGAAAGTGAAATTTCGTCTCTTTTATACTTCAAACAAGCTATCAAGAATGGCCTTTCCCTGGAGAAAGGCATCATAATTGGTAAATTGGAGAGACAGCAAAAAAGAGAAAGATCCCCAAAGAGATAGATCAGTACAGTGGGTCACAATGGACTCAAGATGGTGAGGAAGGGATAGGACTGGACAGTGTTTTGTTCTATTGTGCGTAAGGTTGATATAGGTCAGAACAGCAACATCAAGAAGCTGCAAATGCACTCTTTTGGTTTGATCCTTGTTTAGAACAGGGAATTTCTTTTGCTTGATAAAATTAAATATTCAATTCCCCCACTCCCCAATTTTTCTTTCTGTATCCTGCAAGGCCTTGTTCAGCTATTATCTTATTTGTGTTTTCAACCTCTTCTGATCTTCTGTTTCTGTTAGCATTTCTTATACACTACATCAGGTCTTCAGAATTCTACAAAGTCATTCTCTAAAATTGTCTACATCAAACTTATTTCATAAATTTCTTTCCTTCATACCCTGATATATAAGAGTATTTTATGTTAATAATTTCCACTTTCTCATTTTCAATTTATACTGTATCATTTTGTTTAATTCAAATGAGACTAGCCTACGTAAGTTGCTTTATCAACTCAGTTACTTCTCTTAATCAAATTCATTTCCCTGTATCTCCTCCTTGGTTACTCGGTAACATGTGATACTATCTAATTGTTCATTGTTGTCTAAGTTTCCTAGGGCTGCCATAAGAAATAATATAAGTGGGAAGCTATAAAAAACCTGAATTTATTTTTCATCCTTAACTCAGCATTCAGAACATCAGAGCTAGGGCTTTAGGGGAAGGCCCTACCTTGTCTCTTTTAGCTTCTTGTAATTGCTCACATTCCTTGTCATTCCTGGTATTTCAGATGCATCTGCCTTGTAAGCCTATGTCTATTCTCATTTTCTTTGTTGTTGGCATTGTTTTATTTTTACAAAGCATCACTCAGAAGGGATTGTGTTTAGAATATACCCTAGTTTGAAATAAGGGGGCTTAGAAAGTTTATGGAAACATTCTATTGTCTTTTAATTCATTTTTTTTTTCACAAATTTTTTGAACCTCTCCCCTCATATTATAATAATAGAAAACGCTTCTTTCCAAACAGGATCATATTTATACTCACCAGGGTTAAGATTTTAGCATAACATTTTTTTTGGAAAAATATCTAGTCCCTCTGCTATTCATAAGGTTTCCAGTGACTAAATATTCAGAAGTAGTTTGTCTCTCCTTCTTCCTAGTCTGACTTTGTCTGGAAGCTCATCTGAAACCTGTCCACATGTGTGACCCTGTGGGTATTTAAAACACCCGTGGCATAGCTTCCAGAATCACAGTAACTCACAAACCACCATAGAACCACAAAGTGACAGGCGAGTGATAGATATAGTACTGAAAAATGAGCCCCTCAGATTGGAAGGCACTCAATATGTAACTTGTGAAGAGGTACCTCCTCAAAGTAGAGTTGACCATGATGATGCGAATGGAGTAAAGCCCATGGGTGTAAAGCTCTCGGGACCTTCCTTTGCTGATAGGGCAAAAATCAAAATGAAGAGAAACAGCTGTAAACATCCATTAATAATCGGAACACTAAGTGTACAAAGTACGAATCTAGGAAAATTAAATTGTCAAAAATGAAATGGAATGCATAAACATTGATATCTTAGGCATTAGTGACATGAAATGGATTGATATTGGCTATTTTGAATCTGACAACCACATATAACAAATTGAAGAAAAATCGTGTTGCATTCATCATCAAAAAGAATATATCAAGATCAGTCATGAGGTACAATGATATCTGTGATAGGATAATATCCATGCACCTAAAGGGGAGACCAATTAATACCACTATTATTCAAATTAATGCACCAACCACTAAAACCAGTGAATATGAAATAGAAGAACTGTAACAACTTCTTCAATGTGAAATTGATCAAACATGCAATCAAGATGTATTGAATCATTACTGGTGATTGGAATGCAAAGGTGGAAACAAAGAGGAAGGATGAGTAGTTGGAAAATATGACTTTGGTCATAGAAAAGATGCTGGAGATTGTATGACAGAGTTCTGCAAAACCAATAATTTGTTTATTTCAAACACCTTCTTTAGACAGCGTAAGAGACGATTATACACATGGACCTCACCAGATGGAATACACATAAATGAAATTGACTACATCTGTGGAAAGAGACAGTTGAAAAGCTCCACATCATCAGGCAAAAAAAATGTCAGAGGCAGACTGTGAAACAGACCATCAGTTGCTCCTATGTAAATTAAAACTGAAACTGAAGAAAATGAAAATAAGTCCACAAGAGACAAAACATGACCTTGAATATGTTCCACCTCAATTTAGAGATTATCTGAAGAACAGATTTGGTACATTAAACGCTAAAGACCGAAGACCAGAAGAGTTGTGTGATGGCATCAAGAACATTATACAGAAAGAAAGCAAAAAGTCATTAAGAAGACAAGAAAGACGGAAAAGATCTAAATGGACGTCAGAGGAGACATTGAAACTTGCTCTCCAGCGTAGAGATGCTAAAGCAAATGGAAGAAATGAGGAGGAACAAGGGCTAAACAGAAAATTTCAAAGGTCAGCTAGGAGAAGACAAAGTCAAATATTACAATGAAATGTGTAAAGATTTGGAATAAGAAAACCAAAAAGGAAGAACACGCTCAGCATTTCTCAAGCTGGGAGAACTGAAGAAAAAATTCAAGCCTCAACTTTCATTATTGAAGGATTATCTGAATGATGTAGAAAGCATCAAAAGAAAATGGAAGGAATGGAAGGAATACACAGAGTCACTGTACCAAAAGGAAATGGTTGACTGTCAAACATTTCAAGAGGTGGCATATGATCTAGACCCAATGATACTGAAGAAAGAGGTCCAAGGTGCATTGAAGGAATTGGCAAAGAACAAGGCACCAGGAATTGATGGGATAAAAATTGAAATCTTTCAAAAAAGTGAGGTGGCACAGCAGGCACTCACCCATCTACGTGAAAAAAAATTTGGAAGACAACTATCTGGCCAACTTATTGGAAATATCCGTATTTGTGCCGATTCCAAAAGAGGTGACCCAATGGAATGCAGAAATCATTGGAAAATATCTTTGATATCCCATGTGAGTAAAGTTTTACTAAAGTTAATACAGAAATAGCTACAACCATACATTGACAGAGAAGTTCCAGAGGTTCAGGCCAGAATCAGAAGAGGCCGTGAAAGGAGGGGTATCATTGCTGATGTCTGATGGATCTTGGCTGAAAGTAGAGAATATCAGAAAGGTGTTTACCTGTGCTTATTGACTATGCAAAAGCTTTAGATTGTGTGGATCATGACAAGCTATGGACAAAACTGCAAAGTATGAGTATTCCGGAACACTTAATTGTACCCATGAGGAACCTCTGTATGGACCAAGAGGCAGTTCTTCTAACAGAACATGGGAACAATGAATGGTTTTAAATTAATGAAGATGTACAACAGGGTTGTATTCTTTCACCATACTTACTCAACCTGTATGCTGAGCAAATAATCTGAGAAGCTGAGTTATATTAAGAAAAACATGGCATCAGGATTAGAGAAAGACTCATTAACAACCTGCAATATGCAGATGATTCAACCTTGCTTGCTCAAAGTAAAGAGGACTTGAAATACTTACTGATGAAGATCAAAGAGCACAGCCCTCTGTATGGATTGCATCTCAGTGTAAAGAAAGCAAAAGCCCTCACCTCTGGACCAATAAACAATGCATGATTTAAGGGAAGTGTGTGAAGCCCACCTGGCAGTAGCTCGCTAAACCAAGGAAGACTTTGGAGAGAGCTACAAGGAAGACCTTGCTAGCCTTCGGCAATGGGCCAAGACCACACGAACCTGACTAGAAGTAAAACAAGTATAATTAAGGAAATGAACTCTGATGTATATGACTATTGTAATATGTAGTTCTTGATCCATATCTTTATAATTATCCTGGAAATTGTGTTCCCTACCTACGAAA
>NW_006408547.1:7424470-7425928 GCF_000296735.1 Chrysochloris asiatica | reverse complement strand
GTTGGGCATAGGGTTGCTATAAGTTGGTACCAACACAATGGCACATAACAGCAACCGTAATCTAGTCCTTTATGGTTTCCTTCTACTCTTCTGGGTGTATTCCTTTCTCATTCGAATCCATTCTTTTCAGCTCTTCTCTCTTTTATGCTTCTTTTTTCCCCCAGTAAATGTAGGGGTTATGAAAAATGGGATCCTAGTTTTATGTTCTTCCATTGTTTAAATGATCCATTAACTTTGTTCCTGCCATATCTTTCATGAACAGAATCTGACATTTATAAGCAACTATACTGGGTTTTCTTTTTATAAACTTAAATTTCCTCCAATTCCATGAGCTCTTTGGTTTTTCAAGGCACATTCATGATAATTCCTTATTTCCCCACACGTCAACTGAAAATAAGGTGTCAGCCTTCATATTACATATGAGTCTTGGAATTTGGAAGTCAAAAAAATGAAATAGAATGCATAAAAATAGATAACTTAGACATTAGTGTGTTGAAATCAGCCATTTAGAATCAGACAATAATAAGGTTTACTATGCCATGAAAGACAAATTAAAGAGAACGGCATCACATTGATTGTTCAAAAAGAGCATTTCAAGATCAATCTAAAAGTCCAATGTTGTCTGGGATAGGATACAACCAAAAGCTTACAAGGAAGACCAAATAACACTACTGTTAGTCAAATTTGTGCACCAAATACTGACTTTGAGTATTTCCACCCGAATTTAGAGAGCATCTCAAGAACAGATTTTAAGCATTAGACATTATTGACTGGATACCAGAGGAGTTGTGATATGGTATCAAGAACATCACACATACATGAAGAAAGCAATAGGTCACTAAAATAAACAGAAAAGAAAGAAAATATAAAATAGATACCAGAAGAGATTGAAATTTGTTGTTCAACATAGAGAAACTAAAGCAACTAAAAGAAATGAAGAAGAAAGAGCTGAACAAAAAATTTCAAAGTGCAGCTTGAAAAGACGAAATATTAAAATGAAATGTGCAAAGGCTTGAAGTTAGAAACTCTAAAGGGAATAACATGCTCAGCCTCTCTCAAGCTGAAACACCTAAAGAGAAAATGTCAAGCCTTAACTTGTAATACTGAAGGAATCCATGGGTAAAATTGGAAAGGTGTGTGAAGCAAATTAAAATAAGATGGAAGGAATGCACAGAGCTACTGTACCAAAAGGAATAGGTTGATGTTCAACCATTTCGAGTGGTACCATATAATTAAGAACCGATGTTAATGAAAGCAGTTCCTACCTGCACTGTAGGCATTGGCAAAAACAAGGCTCCAGGAAATGACAGAATACCAATTGAAATATTTCAACCAACGGATGCAGCACTAGAGATGTTCACGCATCTATAGCAAAGAATTTAAAAAACAGCTACCTCAGCAACCAGTTAGAAAAGATCCATATTTGTGTCCATTCCAAAGAAAGGTGACCCAACATGC
>NW_006408547.1:7421490-7423445 GCF_000296735.1 Chrysochloris asiatica | reverse complement strand
TTAAAGATTTACACCCTCGGAAACCCTATACAGGGTCGCTATGGGTCGGAACCGACTCGATGGCACATAACAACAACAACAACAAAATGTGTAAAAGAGCACAAAGGTGAGTTTGAGGACTAAGGTGCTCCTGACCCAAACCACGGTATTTTCAATTGCCTCATGTTCAAGTGACGGTTGGATAATAAAGACCACAGAAGAGTTTATGCATTCAAATTATGGTGTAGGAGAAGAATACTGAAGTACCATGGACTGTCAGAAAACAAACCAATCTCTCTTGGAAAACATACAGTCAGAATGCTCCTTAGAAGTAAGGATGGCAAGATTTCACCTCTTGTTTTCTGCACATATTATTGGGAGGGATGCTGGAGAAGGAAATCATGCTTGGTAAAGTGGAAGGTCACTGAAAAAGAGTTAGATGCCCAAAAGATTGACTGACGCAGTGGCAGTAACGATATGTTCAAACAGAAGAACAACTGTGACGCTGGGCAGTGTTTTGTTCTGTTGTGGATAGGGTTGTTAGGAATTGGCAGTGACATGATAGTTACATAACTACAACATCAACATGAGCCTTCTATTTCCTTTCCATCCGTATTTCAGCAGACAATTTAGTCAATTCTATGTTACCTTTACATTACATCTGGAAAGGCTTCCCTCAACCACCCCACCATTTAATCCCACTATTGTTAGCTTCTCTTGAGTCAGTCACCAGGCACAACAGAATGAAACATTACCTAGTCCTGAACCATCCACAGGATTGTGGATCAGACCATTTTGATCCATAGGGTTTTATCACCATTAAACCCAGAAAAAACAAATCCACTGACATGAAGTCAATTCTGACTCAGTTATCCTAGGTACGATTTCTTAGACTCTAAATCTGTTTATGGGAGCAGACAACGTCCTCTTTCTCCCTTGGAAGGGCTTGTGGGTTTGTGTCACTGACTGTGGTGCTAGCAGCCCAGAGCCTGACCAACAACAATACCAGGGCTCCTTTCTTTAACACCCTGCTGCAACTTAATTCATATGCTCATGATTGCTTATATACACTATCCCATTACCTGAAATTTATGATATAAATTACAACTAATGGAAGTCTGAAGCTTCCCTTCACCCTTCGCAAAATATGCCTTTGATCAACTGAAATAAGTCTTACTTCTTCAATTAGTTACTAAAGAGTATAAAACAAGTGCCACATACATGAAATCTTTACCAGGGTTAAGGAGATTATATAAAGCTGCAAATGTATTAGATGTAGAATGCATGTTCCATGTCAAAAAAAAAGAAGAAAAAAAATCAGCTGCTATGCAGTTTTAGCATGCTGTTGCTATGTGGAAATTGGGATCAATCATTGAATTTCTATCTTTAATTTTTCAGAAGTATACAAAATCTAGATATTATGAGTGTAATAACTTTTCTGATTTGATATTGCTGTTCTTTCATTTTTATAAACTGTGAATGAGTAAAGCAATAAGGTATTTGTAAGCCAGATCTCATCCATGTTTTGCTCTAAATGCCATTGTTCCAAACTTTCCCCTCTCAGCCTCTCTCCATGTCCTCTATGGTACGGACTCCAAATACAACAGCACACTGTCTCTAAAATGTTATCTATTCCTTCTCTCATTTATTGGTGCAAAATTTAAGACCACTTTTCTCCAACTCAAACCCCCTTCAAACATCTGAAATGTGTGTGAAATCATTCCCCAAATAAAAGTTGCTTTATTTTTTTATAAGTTATCTTTACCTCCTATTATGCTTCTTTCTCTTATTTCTTTTTTATGTGTTTTAGAATAAGAAATTATTGGAAAGAGAAAGAAAGTTTTTATAAAATTCCCTTTGAAACAAAACTTTGCTTACTTTGGACATGACATTAGGAAAGAATAATTATTAGAAAAGGACATCAAGTTTGATAGAGAATAAACCAAAAACCAAACTCAGTGTCACTAAGTTCATTC
>NW_006408547.1:7418452-7420234 GCF_000296735.1 Chrysochloris asiatica | reverse complement strand
TCACAATAAAAACCTTTAAAAAAGAAAAATATAATACCAAAAATAAAAAGTTCAAAAAAAAAAAATACAAAGAAAAACACCAAAAAACAAAAGATCACTACGAGTCAAAGTAAAATGGACAGCAACTGTAGTTAGAGCCTTCCTCCAACTAACATCAGGGTTCTTTATGACTGTGGTTATCAATGAAGACTATAATATTCCCTAAGAAACATTGTGGAAATTAGTGGAGGTGTTTTGTTTTGGGATTTTGTGTTTTGGTCATAATAATTGCCATAGTGAGGTTAATAGTAATTTATTGAAGCTGTGGAGCAAAGCAACATTGAATATTCTGTGAGACATATTACAGTCTGCACACATATTTGTTCTAATTCCCATCCAATTTCCTAATATCCTACCAGACATTTATGTACACTGAAAACCTGTTTTAAATCACTTAAGTCTAGAGCCTGGTGCTATTACATATAAACCAAAATATTTTTTACATGATTTTAATAAAAAATTTGCTTTTCAGGATTGTAACTGCTAAGCACATTAAGAGAAGCTGTATTACTTTATTTGGATCTTTTACTATCGCCATCTTGGAAAAAATCACATCATCATAGGGAAAACTGCTTAAAGTATTTGAGTTGCCAATAAAACACACATACAATTTCATATTTTTAGATGCCATATGCTCCTTAATTTTATATCGAGGTCCAAATATCTGATTGCCAGTGTTATGTGCCAGATACTCATATGATAGTTGTATATCAAAGACATATTATTATGTTGTTGTTGTTGTGAAGTGCCGTCGAGTCGATTCCGACCCATAGCGACCCTGTACAGGGTTTCCAAGGAGCAGCTGATGAGTTTGAACCACTGACCCTGCAGTTCAAACGACTTTGCAGTCTGACGCATTAGCCCACAGTGCCACGCCAGGACTCCATGGCTATTTTTCTCCTTTATACCACATTGAACCATTATTGATTTTGCTTTTAAATTTGTGGAAAGACAAGTGATATTATCTATAAAAGTCATTTCTAGATTATCAATAAGGTCATTACAAAACATTATTTATTTAAAAAAATAAAAGAAGAAGAACTGGGACTAATAGGGTTGAAAAGCATTTTTCTACAACACTTTCGGTCCTGACTGAGATTTGGTTCCCTCAGGGTAACTTTGTGATAGTAAAGGCATACAAGAGTGGTGAAAAAATTAGATATGCAATTTAAAATGGGTAACATTCCAGGTCAATTTCATCATGTTTAATGATGTGAGAAATGAAGAAAAGTAGAAGAATTTAGTTCCTCTGCACCCTTGTAGCCTGTCAAAGGAGAGAGGCAGACTGATTTAAAAGGATGTCAGATATGCTCCCAAGGAACCCAGGACTTCTCTGTGCATTTACAGTTAACTACCTAGTATATTTGCAATTGGCTTACTTGTTTCTACTAAATTGAGTGATCCTTGATGAAAATGACTATCTGTTGTTTCTTTTTAACAAATCAACTGCTTTCAATGATAAATGGTACTTCTTTTGTTTCAAGAGACAGAATCACATTATTACATAAGAAAACTTTCCTTGGAAGAATACCAATAAGGCTCATAGAATAGAAAAGTTGAACAACATAGATGCAAAGTAGCTAGAACCCAGAGTTGCACCAACCATCTTCAATATTTGTGCTGTGGAAAAGACAGAATAGGATTGTTTCAATTTCAGACATTTTTTCTGCCCTTGTAACAAAGAGCCATGACCATAGAATAGAAGAACTAGCATGGCTAACCTATAGTTGTTGTTGTTGTTAG
>NW_006408547.1:7382803-7383735 GCF_000296735.1 Chrysochloris asiatica | reverse complement strand
CAGACAAAAGAGGAAATAGGCCGAAAATTAAATCCTAAGTTACATCAAAACGACCAACAGAGGTATCTTGAAACTTCGCAGGAAGAAGAGTGAAAAGGGAAGCCCATTTCCTGATCACATCTACGTGGAGGCATTCAGAAAGCATTAAAAAAATACCAAAATACACACCCATCTAAGTATTAAGGCCATAGATAACTCCTGAAGATGCCCAAAAAACAGAAGCAGACGACCATATCCGCACATGTCCGGAAACAAGATAAAGTGACTGACAAATAAGCTGGAAGGAGAACTACACTCCATACTGCAAGATGGGCAGGCTTTGGAAATGCCTGAGAAGGAATTCCTAAAAATGATTATAAAAGGCATCAAAACACTATACAATGCAGTTGAGAAATATAAGGAAGAAGTCAGGAAAGTGTTACAGGAACAATCAAGTAAGATAGATACAGCATTGGAAACAATTCAGACTACAGAAAGAGGTCCAAACGATTAATAATAGAATATAAGAAATGGACAATACACTGAAAGGGCACAGGAGTAGAATTGAAGACATAGAAGCTAGAAATAGTGAGCTAGAAGATAAATCTCTCAACACTACTAAGATAGAAGAACAAATACAAAAAAAGGATTAAAAAAATCTGAAGAAAGCCTAGATTCATGTTGGATAACATGAAGAGGAATAACATAAGAATTATTGGCATTCCAGAACAGGAACAGTCAATCACACAAGCCCACAGAGAAGATAATTGAAGAGTTTCTGGAAGAAAATTTTCCTAACATCATGAAAAGTGAAAAGATAAGCATTCAAGATAGACCCTAAAAGACAATCACCAAGACATATAATAATCAAGCTCTCCAAAATCAAAGATCTTGAAAGCAGCTAGAGAAAAGAGAAATATAACATACAAAGGCAAGCAAATCAGATTAAGCTC
>NW_006408547.1:7374805-7382703 GCF_000296735.1 Chrysochloris asiatica | reverse complement strand
ATCGTGCTTAGTAGAGTGAAGGGTCTGTATAAAATAGGAAAACCCACATTAAGATGGATTGGCACAGTGGCAGCAGCAATGGCTTAAGCTATGAATAGTAGGAGTAATAGTGATTGTGAGGTTGGCACAGGACTAGGCAATATTTTATTCTGTTGGGAATAAGGTCACTATGATTCAGTACCTACTTGAGGGCATCTAACAAAAACAACAAAATAACTAAGAATTTGTTACCGAGATTAGGGTACTGCACTGATAGATATATGAAATGCGGATGTTGTTTTGGAATTGTGTGATGAGTAGAGGCTAGGAAAGGTGTGTCGCTGTAGAATAAGTGCTTGACTACAAGGTTGATTTGAACTGCATGGTCTGTGGTCCAAACCCACCAGTTGCTTCTTGGGAACCCTATGGAGAGTTAATATGAGTCGGAATTTACTTGACGGCACTTAAAAACAACAGAGCCAACAGAGATATAAAGACTTCCGCTACAGCTGGCACCCTGAATTTGTACTTCTGACGTCCTGAGCTGAGAAAATTAATTCTGTTTGTTAGAGCCATCCACTTGTAATACATCTGTTATAGCAGTACTAGATAAGCAAAGCACTCGTGTTACACATTTACTGTGGGTCATTGTTTGCATTCAGGGACTATTCTTTGATGTGCAGCCCTTTTTCCATGACCAGGCACAGTCCCTGAAATATCTACTAGGCAGTGATATGAACCCAATCTACAAACACTCCACTGGTTACAGCAAATCACAGAGATAAGCTTGAAGTCAATGGATAGGGATACATAGATCATAACTTTAATCATGTCACTCCCAAAAGATATGTTGAAGTCTGAATACTTGTGAAAGTGATCTTGTTTGAATATAAGGTCTTTGAAGCTGTTATCAGGTTAACATGAGATCATATCAAAGTAAGGTGGTCCCTAAATCAATCAGAGTGGAGTCTTATAAAAGGGAACAAAACACTTGGAAACAGCCTGACAGAAGACAACCATGTGTAGTGTGCAAAGGAACACCTGGAGTTCCCACAAGTCAGAAGAAATAAGAACAGATCTTTCCCTAGATTCTTCATAGAGAGCATGACCTTGCCAACACCGAGAATTTAGACTACTGTATTCCAAAACTGAGATTCAATATGTTTCTGTTTCTGTAAGTGGAACATTTTGTGGTACTTTGCCATAGAAGTCCTAGGAAATTAAAAAAGCATAAATCTCAAGCAAGGAAGAACATCAGTAGGCAACAGGAAAGAATATTTGAGCAATAATGAACCCTGACATTGAATCCATTTAAAAAATACTTTTCTATTCAAAGGTCTTCCACCACTCATCTGTCAGTTTGTCATACTGTGGTGGCTTGTGTGTCACTGTTATGTCAGAAGCTATGCCACAGGTATCTTAAATACCAGCAGGGTCACCCATGGTGGACAGGTTTCAACTGAGCTTCTAGAGTAAGACAGACTAGAAAGAATGAGAGGCAGCATTTTTCTGAATTTGTAGTCACTGAAAACCTTGTAATTAGCACTGGAACATTTTCAGACATAGTGCCTGAAGAAGAAAACATTATGAACAGCATCAGAACATTGTCAGATATAGTGCCAGAAAATGAGCCCCTCATGTTGGAAGGCACTCAAAATACAGCTAGTGGAAAGACTGCTTCCTCAAAGTAGAGTTGGCCAGAAAAATTGTAAACAAAGACTCTCCAAGATCATGAAATCTTGTATAAGGGTCAATAAATGAAAGTAGACTATTTAGATAAGTAGGAGCCAGATTCAGGTTCTAATTTCAGTTCTAGGTGATTTTACACAAGTCACATAATTTTCCCTTGCCTTTCATTTTGTCTACTTGCATTAGAAGGAATCCTGGTATGGCGCTGTATGATAAGCACTCAATTGTAAGGTACGTTTGAACTGCAAGGTTAGTGGTTTAAACTCACCAGCTGCTCTTCAGAAACCCTATACAGGGTTACAATGGGTCGGAACTGAGTCAGTGACATTTAGCAACCACAATTGCATTATAGTCTCTGATTTCCATTTAGTGCTTTGTATATAACCGTAGCTACTATCTCTGTTTTCTTAACCCACAAGCATTTTCATGCACATATTCCTGAAAAGGGAGCACAGTGCCTCCTTAGGCTAAACACTGGACTTCAAACCACTAGGTCTGTTTCACTAGCCACTCCATAAGAGAAAGATGAGGCTTTCTGCTTTGGAAAAGATTTAAGGCCTCAGAAACCCTATTCAGGGTAGATATGAGTTGCACTAGACTCCAGAGCATTTGACAACAACAGCCACACTCTTGAAAAGAAATAAGCAAAGCATGTTATTATTTTAACGTCAATAGTGAAAATGAAGCAACTTATCCAAGTCAAGCATCCTGAAGCAGATGAAGTAAGAATTTTACTTCCATGTTGTCTTAGTTGTCAAGTATTCCTGTAACAGAAATACCACAAGTGGATGGCTCCAATAAATAGAAATGTCTTCTTTCACAGGTTAGGAGGCTGGAGTCTAGAGAAATGTCTTGGTCTCACTTCAGCATCTGTAGGTTCAGCATTCCTTGGATTTCTGTATGTATCTTGGTATGAGTCTTCTTTTGAATCAAGGGATTTCACAGATCAGGCATCCCAGGTCTAAAAGACACACTCTGCTCCCAACTCTCCTTTCTTGGTGGCAACAGATCCCTCTGAGCTCTGCTTACTTCTCTCTCCTTTTGTGCATCAAAAGAGTTGGCTTCAAGATACAACGTAATTCTGTAGATTGATTGCATCTGGCCTCATGAACATAGAATACGTGAGGATTTAAAACACACAGGATAATCACATCAGATCAGACCTGATTACATAAGATCATACCATGGGGGATGACTGCATCATATTAGACCTCATCTAAGAGTGATAACCATTTTAACTGCTAAACCACTGAGAACACTGTCCTAGCGAAATTAACTATTATAGTACACTTAATAATTTGTTCATGAAATTCATTCTTGATATTTATAGAAAAAATAATATGAATAAAATGTATCTCACACATGCTCTTTATTTTGTGAATGTTCATAATCTAAAAGTTCCATATATTTTCATTCACAATTGATTTCTAATTATGTGGAATGCAGATATTGATATATGTGATGAGAGTTCAGAGTTCAAAGATGTTAAAAGTATCCCAAAGAGCAAACAAGGATTGCTTATAATTTCTGAAGGGTCATTATGAAAATGTCGCTGAAACAATTATCCACACATAGTATATAGTTTCATAGACATATTTCATAAGGGTAGACTTACACCCTATAATATTTACAGACTTTTAATCCCTGACTACTTGAGAATCAACTGCCATCATAAAACACACAGTAACAATCTGGATCAGGAAATTGACCACCAAGCCGATTATTTGTTTCTTCTGCAGAAATAAACAACCATTAATACCCTTCACCATGGGAAGACAACAGCATCTAGGATAAAAATTTGGAAAAAAATGTATAAGACCAACTAAATAGCACCTTTGTGTTTGGATTACATTTGGATTCAGATATTGGTAAAGCATTTGGTTTCTACATGAATTACAATTCCTTAGATTATGATAAAAAAAAAAAAAAAAAAGGCTAAATATATATTTGCAAGGCATGACCTGCCTAAGAATGAAAAGACCCAATAAAACAGCAAAAGAAAGTAAGAACATAGAGAAGAAAACCAGAGAAACTGTTAGGGCAATATTGGTGGTAACACACCAACAAGTAGAAATTCTGTGACTTCATGTGCACTGATTCACACCTTTTCCAGCAGAGAATTAATAAAGTATAAAAACTTTTTTAAAAAATTGTGAGATTCATTTAGAAAACAAGAAAGTTGCTGTTTCAGTAAATTTAGATTAAGTAAGGATACTTTTATTGAGTTGTTTTTTTCTGTTTTCAACTGTGTTATATTCTTCATATTTACCTAAAGCAATATATGTGGTTCTCTTTATGACATTATTGTTTTAAGTATAAATAATATTGTTTCATAGTTTGTTCAGGAAGAAGGGGTTATACTTTTGTTGGCTTTTTTTAATTAGTCACTTTCGTTTGTATATAGGATTTGGTAACTAAATATTTTATTCATTTCACATAGGAGTTTATGTTCCCTATTTGTTCCACTGAAATTGTTTCAATAAATTATGTGACATTCAGTCTAAATAACATTCATTCACAGTTTGCATGTAAAGCATTCACCACTGAAATAATAACCTTATATGTAGGATATTGTATTTACTACCAAATATTCAATTGTCCAAAATTGGGAGTTAATTCAGGATCTTTATCATCTTTAATTTTATATCCTACAGATATATTTCAGAAATTTAGATAGCATGCACTCTTGCCTTTCCAAGTTAGACTGAAAAATTAAATATGTTTCTTTAATCCAATTGTTTTGGTTTCTCTCGGATTCTCTAGCCAACACTTTACTATGAACACTGAAATACAACCGGAAAAATACTACAGAAGTTTGGCTGAATTATTCATTTCCAAATAATACAAAACTTTTAATTGTTGTCATAGAAAGTAATGAGCATACCATTCTCTTAATTATCTCTATGTGAAACTATTTTCAATAAACATTTTATATGGTTTCTGTGTCTATATGGTGACAATTAGTAAGCTATCATATAGATCTCTTGCCATTTAGGAGTGTAAAATTTAACTTTCTAACACTTTGGTACACTTGATGTCATATCTCCATGATATTCTTCTAATTAAAAGAGCAATAAAAGTATAAAAGGTAATAATGAGATACTGGCTTATGCCCCTGTTCAAAGGAGAATGCCAATTAATTTAGATTTAGGCAGCACAATTGGCGATAATATCACTTTATCATAGGCAGAATGGCTCCCCAAAGATATGCACACCCTAATCCTTGGCACTTGTGAATATGTGATGTGACACGGCAAAAGGAACTTTACAGATATAATTAGAGGTTTGCTGTAATTGTTAGGTGCCCTCTAGTCAGTTCTAACTCATAGCAATGCTATGCACAACAGAACAAAACACTGCTCAGTTAAAATAGAGAGATTATCCGGAATTATCTGGTTGGGTCCAGTCTAATATTTTTAGGAACCCTTGAAAATATATAATATCTCCAAGTTGTTGTCAGGGATTTAATAAAAGGACAGTCATGGAGATTTGAAGGGCAGGAGGAACTCTGCAGACTGTTTATAGAAGGTACCACATGTTGCTGTTGTTAGGTGACTTCAAGTCAGTTTTGACACATAGTGACGCTATGTACAATAGAATGAAACACTTCCGGGTTCTGTGCCCTTCTCACAATCATTATGATTGTGTCCATTGCTGTGGTCACTGTGCCAATCCATCTTGTTGGGGGTCTTCCTCTTTTTCAATGACCTCTCTTTACCAACCATGATGTCCTTCTCCAGGGATTGGTTCCTCCTATAACATGCCCAAAGTATGAGAAATAAAGTCTTACCATCCTGGCTTCTAAGGAGCATTCTGGCTATACTTCTTCCAACACAGATTTGTTTGCTCTTCTGGAAATGCAGAGTAATTGAAATGCATCGATTCTTCTACAGTTTTCCTTATTCCTTTTTCGACTTTTGCATACATATGCAGTTGTTGAAAATACCAGGGCTTGAGTCAGATGCAATTTAGTACTCAAACTGAAATCTTTGCTCTTGACCACTTTGAGGTCTTATGCAGCAGATTTGCCTAATCCAATATTTCACTTGAATTCTTGACTGGGGCTTGAAAGACTGTTCACTGTGGTTTCAAACAAAATGAAGTCTTTGACAACTTCCATCTTTTTTCCGCTTATCATATAATTTATTGGTCCAGTTATGAAGATTTTTGTTTTCTTTACATTGGGTCCTTCATCTTCATCATTAAGTAGTTTAAGTCTTCTTCACTTTCAACAAACAAGGTTGTATCATCTGTATATGTTATTGCTGTTAAGTGCCATTGAGTCAGTTCTGACTCATAGTGACCCTATATAGCATTTCTGAGGAGTGGCTGGTGAGATTGAACTGCCAACCTTGTGGTTCAAACCAACTTTACAGTCTGGTGCATTATCCACAGCCCAACATGAGGACTGAACCAGCAATGCTAGAAAACTGCTAAACCAACTTTAGCAGGTTGTTCATGAGGCCACCTCCTTCTAGATGCCTCTTTCTTATTCATAATAATACAGTTTTTCAAATTATTTTCCAAGCATACAGATTGAATAATATGGTGAAAGAATTAAATGCTAGTACACACCTTTCCTGATTTTAAACCATTCATTATCCCCTTGTTCTTTTCAAACTACTGTCTATTTGCCTATGTACAGGTTCCTCATAAGCACAATTGTTCTGGAACATCCATTCTTTGCAATGTTGTTCATAGCTTGTCATGATATACACAATCGAAATTGCACAGTCAAGAAAGCACAAGTAAACTTCATTCTGATATTCTCTGCTTTCAGCCAAGATCCATCTGACATCAGCAATGATAGCCTAAGTGCTCTTCTGAATCTGGCTTGGATTTCCGACAGTTTCCTGTTTATGTACTGTTGTAATTGTTTTTAATTATCTTCACCCAAGCTGTATGTGATATCAATGATATTGTTAGATGATTCCCACATTCCACTGGATAAACTTCTCTTTGGAATGGGCCCAAATGTAGATCTCTTCTGATAGTTTGGCCTTTCAAATTTATTGGCATAGATAAGTTAGCACCTGCAATGCTTCATCATTTTTTTAAAAGAATTCCATTTTTATTCTGTCCGTTTCTAGAGCCTTGTTTTTCACCAAAGACTTCAGTCCACCTTGGATTCCTTTTTCAAATACAATCAGTTCTTGATCATACACTACATCTTGATATGGCTGAACATTGACCATTTCTTGCTGGACAGTTGCTCTGTGTATTCCTTCCATCTTCTTTTGATGGTTTCTGCATCATTCAATATTTGTCCATTTGTTTTTGTTGTTGTTAAGCGCCATCAAGTCGATTCCGACCCATAGCGACCCTGTATAGGGTTTCCAAGGAGCAGCAGGAGAGCTTGACCCACCAACCTTGCAGTTCAGACTTTGCAGTCTGGCGCATTAACCCACAGGGTCACACCACAAGTCAAGGTTTGAATTTTTCTTCAATTATTTTAGCTTGGGAAATGCTGAGCATGTTGTTTCCTTTTGTTTTTCTAACTCAAGATCTTTGCATGCTTCATTTTAATACTTTACTTGGTTTTCTTGGGAGAAAGATCAGGCTTTCTTCTCCCACAAAGATTTCCAGACTCAGAAACTATATACAGGGTCATTATGAATAAGAACCAACTCAAAGGCATTTAACAACAAAAATAACAACAAGTTACATATTCATTCAACACTGCACCAAACATTTATTAAAAATTCAGTGTAACAAAGCACAGAAAGTAGTGGAGGCCAGTAACTTAAACCACTCGGTTTTATCTTAGAATGAATGCTACCTATCTGTGATGAATGAGTACAGAAGTTCAGAATAAGTGTTTAGAAGTGTTTTATAGCAATTTAAACTCCTAATAAAATACTAAGGCTAATATTTCATGACTTCCAAATTTTAATTCTTTTTACATTTTATAAAAGGTATTGATGCAAGAGGATATGGAAACAAAGTAAAGCAAAAACTTAGTAATTAGAGATACACTGATCTAGAACAGCAAAGACCATGTTGAATCAGAAAGCATTTGACAACCATTTGAATATTCATGTAGCAGCTCACTTTAAAAACCTATTTGGAGGAACAAACAAGATGGCGGATTGGGTAGACGTATAGCAGAGAGCTCCGCCAACAACAACACAGAATACCCGAACAAGCAGGTTCAGGGGATGGTCCCAGAACTCTGAACCACATATAAAGGAATACTTAGAAGGTTGGAAGGCTCACAGCTGGGGGAATTT
>NW_006408547.1:7341510-7372131 GCF_000296735.1 Chrysochloris asiatica | reverse complement strand
GAACACACAAATAGAATGTGGGATCTTATCCAGAGAAGCAGCAGCACCAGAGATGGAGGCAGAGATGGGGGCATGGAGGACTCTAGATTCATCAACTAAGAAGAGAAGGACTAAGAATTGGTGGCCAGGAACCAACTTGCAGAATGTGCCCTTTGGAGATGTAATTTATTATATATGCCTGATTGGGATTTTTGTTTGTGTGTTTTTTAAAAAAAAGCTAAAGTGGATAAAGAGAAATATTTTTATCTGATTGTATACAGAGGGGATTATAATCAATGTAATGAAACAAGTTATATGAATTGTTGAATGTGAAACTGATGATATGCCCTGTAAACTTTCACTCAATCCACAATAAAAACCTTAAATTAAAACAAAAACAAAAAACCTATTTGGAGTCCTGGTGTGATGCTGTGCATAAGCACTAGATTACAAGTCCAGTTTGAACCACAAGGTTGGTGGTTCAAGCTCAGAAACCCTATATGGAGAGAGTCACTAGGAGTCAGAACTGACTCAATAGCACTTAACAACAACAACAATAGGAAATTAATTTGAAACTTCCCTATAAGTTAGAGAACTATTCAGAACAGACCTTTCTTAAAACAAAGAAATGTAAATAGCATTTTTCCCTCATGAATGTTCAAACATAACAACAAATTGTAAGGATGAGGATGGTGCTAAACTAAGGTCACCATGAGTCGGGACAGATCCAATGACAGCTAGCCACAACAACATGAGTCGACTATTTATACCTGAAGAACAAATTTAATCATTATACTTATATAATTTAATTAGACAAGAAATAATAAAAATGTATAAAACAATTATATATAGTAAAAATGCAACAAAAAATGAATATCACCTGTCCATTTAGAAAAGGACTATCACCTGTCCATTATTGATACCCACTCCCACTGCACAAATATATCAAGGGATTTTGCCTTCTCTGTGCAGTACGTTTCTTCTTCAGCCAATCTTATTGTCTCAGGTCTGTTCTCTTGGAAAATTCCTCTTAACCTTAATTTTCTAAGGTTACCTGAGTGTTGAAATGTGGGTCTCATGTAAGCCTTCTTAACATTCCTGTGAGGTCAGTGGTTTAAGGTCACCAGTTGCTCCTTGTAAACTCTGTACAGAGTTGTTATGAGTCAGAATCCACACAACAGCACTTAAGAACAACAACAAAAACCTTCCTTTGAATTTGAGTATTAGATCATATTGGTATGCAGACATCAAGTTGTGAGGCTTCAATAACAAATAAAGTTTGTTGTTGTTGTTAAGTGCCATCAAGTCAGTTCTTACTCACAGCAATCCTACAAAGTGTTTCTGAGGGGCAGCTGGTACGTTTAAACTGTCAATCTTGCAGTTCAGACCAACCTTGTGGTACAGTGCTTACCCTATGGCATCACACCTTAAAGTACACTTTAACTGGTGGCTGAAACAGGGAGCCAATTGGTCCAGTATTTAATTTTTCTAGTCATAACCCATGAAGCACGGTCCTTACAGCATATACTACACTACTTGGCTATATGCTTTATCAGTTAGCTGAGTCGAGAATCATCTGCTTTGATCTTGGCTTCTGGGAACTCAGGACTATAGTCTCAGAAGACACCATGGTCAACTGGCATATCCTAGCCCACAAAGACAATATTCTACATCCTACTCTGGAAAGTAGTAGCTGGGATCTTTAAACCTCATGAGCAGTTATCTCAGGTGCAACTGTTGGTCTCTCCATGTGCAGAGGAGATAAGAATAATCAAGAGTTGAAGACCATCAGAATCAATTACTCTAATGGACTATTGGACTGAATGACTATCAGTCTCCATGACCCTGAGACCAGAACTAGATGATACCAGGCTATCATTACCAACTTATCTAAAAGGAATCACATTAGAAGGTCGTGGATAGAGTAGGATAAAATGTGGAACAAAACTCAAAATCATAAAAAATAGGTTTGCTGGTCAAATAGAGACCGATGGAACCTAGAGACTATGGTCCATGTCCACTCTTCAGGTCTGGGACTAAAGTTACCCTTGAGGCTTTTCAGCCAAGTAATAGACAGGTTATGTATGGGAGAGCACTAGTAAAAAGGAGTGACACAGATCTTAAATACACACCATAGAATGATCAATTATTCAAATCAAAAGGGCAGCATTCACCCTAGGGCAAAATTCAGAAAGTTTAGGAAAGGATTAAGAAAAACAAGAAACACAGGGATGAAGGATGTGTGATAAGTTACCTATGTACTCTATGCAGGGTCTTCTAATGTGATCCTTTCATAGAAGTTGGGAATGGTAGCCTGGTACTATCTAGTTCTGATCTCAGGGTCATGAAGACCGATGTTCATGTGGTTCATTAGTCTATTAAACTAACTGATTCCAAGTGTCTTCAGTTTTCATCATTCTTATATACTCTGCACATGGAGAGACCAATAGTTACTTGCAGCCTAGACCAACAGTTATAACTTATCACACTTTCTCCCTGTGTTTCTTGTTTTCCTTCCTCCTTGAAGAGTTTGCAATCATTGAGATGAAAGAAAAGTATGTGGTTTGTTAGACATAAAACTGATGATTTCCTCTGTAAATCTTCACTCAAGTCACAACAGAAAGGTGTTTTAAAAATAAAGTATACAATTTACTTATTATAGTTATTAATTTTCAACATATTTTGTATATTTGTAACAATAAATATTGATCTAGGCATTGAAAAACCTATTGCAAGTTAATATTCTCAATATACTCTAATTTTTTTAAGGAAAATTATAGCTAGGGAAACAGACACAGAAAGAATTTAGAACAATATGTGCAAACAGTTCTATCACACTCTCCCACCCAAAACTGACAGATATATAATGAAAATTGTGTCTTTATATTCATTTATTATTCTATCACCGTTGTTGTCAAGTGCCATTGAATTAGGTCCAACTCATAATGACCCTGCACATCCGAGGAGCGGATGGTGTGTTTGAGCCACTGACCTTGCAGTTCAAACCTACCTTGGGGCCCAGGGCTTATCCTATAGTGCCACACCAGGACTTTATTCACTGGTTTGGTGGTTATTTGCCATGCAGTCAGTTCCAACTCATAATGACCCTGTACAGGGTTTCCGAGGATGTAAGGAAGCAGAAAGTCTCTTCTTTCTCCCATGAAACGACTGGTAGTTTCGAACTGCCGACCCTGAGCTTAGCAGCCAGATTCGTAACCACTACACTACCAGAACTCCTTTCTATTCACTAGGACATTGTATAAATGACCTCCATGCTACCTTAAATTATGAAGTAGATATTTTTGCATATTATAATTGAACTTTTTATAACACCTTTTATTAGAGGAACCCACCCACACTTTGGACATATTGTCAGGAGGGACCAGTCAGTGGAGAAGGATATCATGTTTAGTAAAGTGGAGGATCAGAGAAAAAGAGGAAGACCCCCAAGATGAATTGGCACAATGCTAGCAGCACGGGACTCAAACGTAGCAACAATTGTGAGGTTGGTGCAGTAGTAAGCAGTGTTTTATTCTGTTGTGCATAGGGTCTTTATGAGTCAGTACCGACGTGATGGCACCTAACAACAATACTCACACAAATTTAAGAACAAGTCTGAAAAGTAATTGCATGTGATACAAACTTTGAAATTCAGACTGGGGATAGGCTGGGACAGAAGGAATTAAAAAAAAAAAAAAAATAGGTGAGGGGACGTTTCTTGGAGTGATGAACAGAGTATTTGAGGTGTATATTTGATATTACAAAATAATAAATGAATATTATTTTGTGTTTCATTATAACCATTGGATGACTTCAGGAAGAACTGTGCAACTGTGCATTGGATGATTCATGAGATATTAACCAAACAAGCTCTCAACGTGTTTTGTACCATGTGCTTAAAGAATATTATAATGAACAATAGTTTTTTTATTGGCAAATATCAGCTAATTAAAAAATTTGTGAAGATAACAAATCCTGGATTACATACCAAAAGCATTCACCTTCTTAATATTTATTTTTGATATTGTGAAGCGCCATCGAGTTGGTTATGACCCATATCAACCTTGTCTAGAGTTTCCTAGGAGCAACTGGTAAGCTTGAAGTCCGACCTTGGTGTTTAAATTGACCTTGCAGTTCAGTATATTATCCTATAGTGCTATACCAGGATTCCTTCTTAATGTTTAAGATCATGTGTATAATAAGATGAAACTGATACACCATTTCTTATTCATCTAATCTTATAATAGTGTTTTAATAATGGTTCACTTATAATAAAAGTTGGCCTTGAACTTTAAAATACATAATTTTAAAAAATCCAAAAGTAACATTTTAACTAGGGAGTCCTGGTGTGGCGCTGGTCTGATACTGCAAAGTCAGTAGTTCAAACCCACCAGCCACTCCTTGGAAACCCTATACAGAGTCACACTACGTATGCTGGAACTGAATCACCGGCACTTAACTACAACAACAGTAAACAGCAACCTGTCAGGAAGAGATGAGACTTTCTGCTCTCACAAAGATGTATAGCCTAAGAAACCCTATACAGGGTCACTGTGAGTCAGAACTGACTCAACCACCTTTAACAACGACCACTTGAAACCTAAATGCTCTAAGCTAATTGAAAACATGGATAATAGCACTTACTTTGGACATGTATCAGTGGGGACTAGTTCCTGAAAAAGGACCTCATAATTGGTAGTGTTATTAAGTGCTGTCGAGAAGTTCTAACTCATAGCGATTCTGTATAGGATTTCCAAGAAGCAGTTGGTGATTTTGAGCTGTCAACCTTTTGATTCAAACCAGCCTTGTGGGCCAGTGTGTATCCTACAGGGCAAAACCAAATGAGGAAGACCCTCAGGGAGTTAGATACCAGTGGCTGCACTCATGGCTCAAGAACAGCAACAATCATGAAGATGGGAGATATCTGGGCAGTGTTTTCCTCTGTTGTACATAGCGTCCCATCCCTTTGAGTTGAAAACAGCCCAAAGGCATGTATCAACATAACAGTCATACCGCCTGTGTCCACTATGTTGTTGTTGTTGCTATGTGCCTGGGACTTGGTTCCGAGTCATAGAGACCCTGTACAGGGTTTCCGAGGCTGTAAATGTTTACGGGAGCAGAAAGCCTCCTCTTTCTCCAGCGGAACAGCTGGTAGTTTCGAACTGCTGACCCTGAGGTTAATAGCTGGATTTGTAACCACTTTGCTACCAGAGCTCGTTGTGTCCCCTTTAGTTTCATTTTTATAAAATTTAGCTATATAAAATTATAATTATTTACTCAATTTTCTCCCATCAATAAATTATTGTCAAGGATGTGGGTGTCCTTTGGGGGGTGTTCTATGTCATGTTTTTATGGTATATTTTATAAAATAATTCACTTTAGAAATACAAATTGCTATAAAAAATGGCATTCCTTAGTAACTATCAACATGTACTACAGATTAGTGGTCATAGGAGGTTGTTCTATTCTTCTAGAAAGATTTTGACTAAATACCAATAATAATAAATTTTCTCTTGTTCCTTGAGGTTTGAGGAAAATAAAACAAGTATTATGAATATATAAATTCCATTAAAAACAAAAATTGATATGGGACAAAAAAACTTGTTAAAGAGTAATTTTGAACCAGTATCATCTGCTCATGTTATCATTATATATGGACTAAAATTAGTTAGCAGAATTAATATAAGAAAAGGCTATTGAAAGTAGTGGAATTATTCAGAATGTGCTTATTCTTCATTCATTCATTCATTCATTCATTCATTCAACATTGGGCAGCCAAGAAATAGTAATTGATCACCTACTATGTGTTTTTTAGTGTGCTCCACAACAGAATTACCAACTGCATTCTGTTGTGGAAATACATGCATAAAGAATTCATTGTAACAAAATTAAGAACACTTATGTAAAGCAAACAAATGTTACTAAGTAGTACAGAAAATTCTTCATAAAAATGGTAACAGTTTTTGTTGTATATTTAACACAATTTTTATCTTCCATTTCATGCATATCAGATTGGCTGGAGATCTGGTATTTCTGGGATACTTTGAAACTTTATGTGTGTCTACACGTATATGCAAAAATAGAAAAATAGAATGGCAGAGAGATATATAGCTACATTGATACATGATAGAAAGAAAAAGACACAGGTGTGCATGCGCACGCACAAACACACACACATATGTGGTTTGAATTTCTGTTCTTTGCCTTGTAGTTGATTCAAACTCATAGGATAAAATTGCCCATAGGATTTCCAGGCAGGCCTTGTTTTGTAACTGTTTAGTACTGAAGACTATGGATTGAATTATGTCTCCCCAAAAGTATGTCTTATAAATAAATACTAACCTCTATGTTTGTGGTTATAATCCCATTTGGGAATGATTTTAGCTCTGTTATTGAGGCAGAAATAGGGTCAGATGAATTTTGAGTCAATCTCTTTTGAGATATAAAATACATTAAACAAGTCAGTGTGAAGTTGTCAAAAATGAAATACAGCAAATAAAGATTGCTATCCTAGGCATTAATGAACTGAAATGGACTGTGGTATTTGCCACTTTGAATGTGGCATATGGTATACTAGGTTGGGAACAACAAATTCAATTTGGAAAGCATAATATTCATCATCAAAAAGAACATTTCAAGATTTATCTTGAATACAATGCTGTGATGGGATACTATCAGTATGCCTACAAGGAAGACCAGTTAATACCACTGTTATTCAAATTAGCACACAAGACACTAAAGCCAGTAATGATGAAATTGAAAACTCTACCAACTTCTTCAGTCTGAGACTGATCAAACATGTAGTCAAGATGTTTTGATAATAACTGGTGATTGGATTACAGATGATGGAAACAAAGAGGAAGAAGGGTCAGTAGTTGGGAAATATGACCTATGGGATAAAACTGATACTAGAGATCTTGACAGAATTTTGCAAGACCAATGACTTCATTGCAAACACCTTTTTAAAACAATATAAAGGGCTATTATGTGTATAGAACTTATCAGATGGAGTATACAGGAATTAAATTGACTACATCTGTGGAAAGAAACAGTGGAAAAGCTCAATATCATCATTCAAAACAAGGCCAAGGGCTAAATGTGGAAAGATGTGAACCAAGGTTATAATAGCCTTTCAACATACTAATTCAATCTCTATGCTGAGCAAATAATGCAAGAACTTGAATTATATAAAGAAGAATGTGGCATCAAGATTGAAAGATGTTTCATTAATATTTAGTGATATGCAGATGATACAAACTTGCTTCCTGGAAGCAAAGAGGAATTAAAATACTTGATGAACATCAAATCCTTCAGAATAGATTACACCTCAATGTAAAGAAAAACAAAAATTCCTCACAACTGGATTAATAAACCACATCCTGATAAATGGAAGAAAGACTGAATTATCAAAGACTTCATTTACTTGGATCCACAAGTAATACTCATGGAAGCAACAGTCAGGAAATCCAATGTTATGTGTTGTATTAGGCAAATGTGCTGCAAAAGTCCTCTTTAACATGTTAAAGTACAAATATATCAGTCTGAGGACTAAGGTGTGCTTGAACCAAACCATTCTCAATTGCCTTATATGCCTGTGAAAGTTGGGCAATGTAATAAAAAAGTAGTAGAAAAATACATGTATATGAATTATCATGTTGACGAGGAATATAAATCATACCATGGACTGCTAGAAGAACAAACCAATCAGTCTTGGAAAAAGTACAGCCAGAATATTCCTTAGAAGCCAGGATGGTGAGATTTCATCTTACCTTGGATATGACCCTCCAAGGACCAGCCCTGTAAAGAAGACATCATGCTTAGTAAAATGGAGGGTCAGTGAACAAGAGCAAGAACCCCAATGAGGTGGACTGACACAGTGACAGCAGCAGTGACTCAAACTTAACAACAGTTGTGAGAATGACTCAGGGCTGGTTGTTGTTTCATTTTGTTGTGCATAGGGTCACTAGGAATGGGACCTGACTCACTGGCACCTTACAACAACTCTTTATGGACAGACTCCTGATGTGGGACTACAGGATAAACACTGGACTGCTAAAGGCAAGGTGGATGGTTCAAACCAACCAGCTGCTTCTCAGAAACCCTCTGGTTGCTAGGAGTTGGAACCAAGCAAATGTAAATGAAGAACCTTCTTTATGGAAACTGAATACATCTTTTTAAAAGTAGGAGCTACCGGTGCATTTGAACGGATGACCTTTAAGTTAGCAGGTTGCCACTGTGCCACTGTGAGAATGAAAGTGGACGGCTGAGAGTAGGGCTCAGAGCAAGAATCGCCGCTTCAGGCATAAGAGCTTGCTCTGAGACCTGCTTCAGGCCAGGGCCATAAGGACAACCAGGCATGGCTAGGCAAGTCCCCAACAGAATGTCTCAAGAGACACAAATGCAGGGTAAAGAGCACACTCATAAAACTGTCACAGTTGAAGACTCACAGGCCAGGTGGCCGGAACAGGTAACAGATAAGATGAGGCCAGTAGGACTGGAAAAAGTCTTAGTACTATAGGTCACTTATGTGATGTTAGGTTTAAATCTATTGGATCCTGCAGTTTCTGAATGCTCCATTGGGTAAAAGTTGTAATCCTAGTTTGCATATCCCCCTCCCATGGTGTGTCCCAAAACCCTATATAAGGTGCGGTTTGTGAACTGCTTGGGGGTCGAGCTTTGGTGAGCTGATGCAGTAACACTGCTGTAACACTGCTGTAACACTGCTGAACACTACACTGCCAGCCGCCACTAGACCCTAGCATGCTAGTTTGAATAAAGCCCGCCTGCTTTTGCATTATCTTTGTCTCTTGGTCTCCTTATTAGGTGGTGGTCTCGGACCCTAACACCACCAGCTTCCCATATTATGTCATTTTGTTGTTATTGTTGTTGTTATGTGCCGTGGAGTCGGTTCCGACTCATAGTGACCCTGCACAGGGTTTCCGAGGCTGTAAATCTTTACGGGAGCAGAACGCCTCATCTTTCTCCCACAGAACCAATGGTAGTTTCGAAAGGCTGACCTTGTGGTTTGCAGCCCGATTCGTAACCACTACGCTAACAGAGCTCCTATACTATGTCATATAGAGTCCCTTTTAGTCAGAACTGACGAGGTACACAATAACAACAACAAAGGCTTTAGCCTCGGAAACGCTGTTCAGGGTCGCTATGGGTCGGAACCAACTTGACAGCACTTAACAACAACACTTTCAGAAGCAGATTTCCAGGCTTTATAGACACATACACTTCAGGGTAAGGAGCTCTGGTAGCGTAGTGGTTACGAATCGGGCTGCGAACCTTAAGGTCAGCGGTTCGAAACTACCAGCCGCTCCGCGGGAGAAAGATGAGGCTTTCTACTCCCGTAAAGATTTACACCCTCGGAAACCCTGTACAGGGTCGCTATGGGTCGGACCCGACTCGATGGCACTTAACAACAACAACAACACTTCAGGGTAGTAGCAATCAGGGAGTCAAAAGCTTGTGCCTCTCAGAGTCCTGTACATTTTGAATAGTAGGTTTTTGTTTTGCTTTGCTTTGTTTTTGGATGGATGCTCACCACAATTATTTTATTTAACTGTCCTTTGCTGATACTTTCTGCACTCATCCACCAAACTTGTTGCCATGGAGTTGATTACATTCCCCTGGTCCCTCTCTGTCTCAGGAATCTAAGGATACATTATAGGGTAGTTCTCCTTTGTCCCACGGTGCTGTAATTTTTACAGAAGCAAATACTGCCATGTCTTTCCACTCCAGTGAAGTGCTTGGGTTCAAACAGGCAACCTTTTGGTTAGTAGCTGAGCACTGATTCAATGTATCACCAAGACTCCTGCAGGCATCCACTGGCTCCCCAATTTCAGGCAGACCTTGATTCTCTTTCAAAGTTCTCTTTAGCTATGTTAATGCACTTAATCCTTAAGAGTTAAATCCTGCTGGCTCCAGAGGCATTCAGTCTCTTTAAATTGAATTTTCTTCTTTACATGTTGATTTTACAGTTTAATCTTTCAGGGCAATTTTATTTCCTTCTTTTACTGGTGCTTCGGGGACTCTTCACTGTCTAACTTCTTTGTCAATTAGATCATGGTGAAATAAAAATGCATTGTACTTCTGAGGGATGGTGAGCAGACTCCTAGAATTACAAACCAGAGTCTCTGGAGGAGACAAAAAGGGATTAAACTGGTAAATCTACGACTTATTCCCCAGGCCACGAGAGTTTGACATGAGTATTTGGCTGTAGTAGATTTTGAACACAGTCATAGCATGGTACAACATAAAGTCAATATGGTTTGCTGTTTTGTCCATGCTCAACCCCAGTAAATACAAGGTTATTCTGGTCTTAAATTTAGAAATATTTTCTTGTTGGTAAATTCCTTCAAGTCGATTCCGACCCCCTAGTGACCCTGTATAGAGTTTCCAAGGATCAAGTGGAGAGCTTGAACCACTGACCTTGCAGTTCAAATGACTGCAGGCTAGTGCTACACAATACATATGTTTACTATTGATTGTTGTTGTTGTGAAGTGCCATTGAGTCGGTTCGGACTCATAGTGACCCTGTATAGGGTTTCCGAGGAGGAGCTGGTGAGCTTGAACCTTGTAGTTCAAATGGCTTTGCAGTCTGGTGCATTAACCCACTAGTACAAGATATTTTAGAATAAGATACAATGTAATATTTGCATTTGTTGCTGTCATTGTTGTTGTAAAGTGCTGTTGAGTCAATTCTGACTCATAGTAACCCTGTATAGGGTTTCCGAGGAGCAGTTGGTGGGTTTGAATTACAAACCTTGTGGTTCAAACTGACCTTTTCAGTCCAGCTCATTAACCATAGTACCACACCAGGACTCCAGAGATAAATTCATTATTTGGGAAGATAAGGTTAAAGTATTGTATTATATTGTTTAAAGATTCCTTTATAATTACACTGTTTGTATGTATTCTTTTTCCCTTTCTCAACTCCCCTTCTTCTGAAGTTTGATTTTAAAGTGTGAGATATGTTGTCCATACCGACAAATGCTCAAGTAGTCCAATATGTACTCACTTTAGTGAGAGAGGTTTTCTTTATGGGATTTTGCAAAATTGGGCACCCAACCCAGTAGATACCAGCAGATGCAGATGCACCACATGGCTGGTCCACAAACCGTTTTAGTCCCCATCTCAAAAAAGTCCCTCCTCCAGTTCCCTTTCTACTGGATCTTACAAGGTAATATCTTTTCCCAAGTTCATCTACTAGTACTTACTGAGAGCATTCTCATTTAAGGTTAGTTTTCTCCCTATCCCCATGAACTTCCCCTATTTCCTTGATGGCTGTATTCTTATTTTAAAGTTTCTAGCTGGTCAAACTTGTTTTTCCTTTCCCCTGAGCTATTGTTATACTAGCCTGCTACCCCCAAGGCCTGAAGATGTACCACACCAATGAAAGCTGTTTCTCACAAAAGCATCCAGAAACTGGGACCAAACCTACTGCTATTGTATCAGTTCTGATTGATGGTGGCCCTATACAGGACTTCAGAGGAAGTCGAGCTCTGGTAGCTAGAGTAACGGTTACTAATTGGGCTATGAACCCCAGGGTCAGCAGTTCGAAACTTCCAGCTGTTCCACGGGAGAAAGATGAGGCTTTCTGCTCCTGTAAAGATTTACAGCCTCGGAAATCCTGTACAGGGTCGCTATGACTCCATGGCACATAACAACAACAATTTCTTGATAGGAGGAGACAGAAGTTAGTAACTCAATGCGGAAACCACAACTCTTCCAGAGCTCCCTTTCTAAGCACCAGAAACATTACAAATTTGACAATGATGTGACCTTGAAGACAATATTTGGTGTAATAGAAATCACTTAATGATCACTTAAAGAGGAATGACAAGGTTGGTGGCTCAAACCCACCAGCAGCTCATTGGAAACCCTATATAGTGTTGACTCCATGGCACTTAATAACAACAAAAACATGAACACGTTGTTTAAAAAAAATTAAATCTTTGTCTAAAGAATTTTGTAGAGATAAAATTTTCAGAGTGTTTCTCAGTTTTAAAACCTTTATATTTATACATAAATAAGGTGATTGCTTTTAGTGGATAGAAGACAATTACAGTAACTCAGTTACTGAAGCAAAAGTTCAATACTTTCTATGATATGATCATCCTGCCAAGGAACTGTGAAAAATCTACAGATAACTCAAAGTGTTCCCCTGAATTTTGATTGAATAAAGTCATGAAGGATATATGTAGAGCACACAATGTATTTCCCAGAAAAATAAAGTGCTTAGGTTGCCATATGGATCATATGCCATTTGTATTCAACACTTGTTCCAGTAGAAGAGCTGAAGAAAAAACCCAGAGACATAAAAAATATCACTATGAAAGGAGTAGAGGAAAGAAGTATTTCTCCAAGTGCTGTTAGAGCCTGGAAAGTGGTTCAGTGAAAATTTGATTGTGGGGTCTGTATTTATTCTTTCTCAATGACTTTTACAGTAATGTTTTACATTTATATAAGAAAAGGTGATTCCAATGACTGCCAGCAGTATACACGAAGTCTGGGACCTTAAAAATCAAGCTGTTCTTTCTACTGCTACCTTGGGAACTAATAATAAAGCTTCTTAGGAATTACTTCATTGACAATTTAGTCCATGATGTGCAAGGAAGTATAGAATTCAATTCGTTCTTTTGTAACGATATTGACTCTTTAGTTCTAGTAGCAGCAAAAACAACCTGATCCTGTGTAAAGCAAACAGATTTATAACTCAAAAAAACAGATATGTTCAGAACAAAGGTGTCAATTTCATAGTTTCTTTTCTTCATAAAACTGTACTTATAGTACATCTGATACATTTTATTTCTTAGTGATATAAAGAAACATGTAATACTTGACAGTGAATCATTGAGCCCTAGCAATAACAGAATAAAAATAAAACCTCTGTCAAAATGATATAGTTTGAAACTTATTCTCTAAATTGTTCCTTGGATTTCAGTGTGACAATCATAAAAAAAGAGAAAAGAAAAAACGTTATTGTTTTTAGTAGAATTGGGAAGATATATTTTCTTTCTTGATAATATTATGGCATTATCTATTCTTTTTTTTTTAATTCGATAATTTATAGCATGTTATGTGGCACTGTAGATTAATGCTCTGAACTGCAAAGTTGGTTTGATCCACAAGGTCGGTGGTTAAAGTTCACCAGCTGCTCCTGGGAAACCTTATTGGTTGGAACCAACTCAAAAGCACTTAACAACAACAACATATTGGATATGCTCTGATTATAAAAATCATAAAACTGTGTAATATTGAATGGAATCCTCTGTGGTAATGAAGATGGAATGAGTTATGGACTCTACTGAGAATATATTGCTACAATATAATATTCCTATAAATATAATTGCTTCATTATTTCCAAAAGTATTAAAAAATTCAAGCACTTCAACTGGAATAGCCATTTCTAGAAACCTATCCTCACTGAAATAAAAATGCAGATCATATTTATTGGATAAGCCACATGAAAGCATTCTATATAAAGGTGAAAACTAATTATTTAAATGTCGAGCAGTAAGAGGCTCATAAATTAAATTATGATTAATCCATACAATTTCTGGAATGATTTTCAATTTTCTTTTTATTTTCTTAATTAGCTAAATGTCCTTAGAGAAGTATCCTTTTTTGTTTTTTTTTCCTGAATTCCTATTTCAAGTATTGAATACATGTCAATATTCATTCTAAATAGTGATCTACACCCAGAAAGCTAAATATTATCAGCAGTAGTATCGTTTGCTGTGATTTCAGTCCTGATTTCTCTCTTGGCACATTGCATGCAGACCATTCCAATACTTCTCTTAGTGGCATTCCCGGAGATCTTTACACTATTTACCTGTATTGGATTTTCCCTGCTACTGTTATCCATGTGTATTGTTTTCACCCTTATTTTACTTTTTATTTTCTAGAATCACAAATGCTAGTAGCTTCCTAAAAAACGCACAAATAGAAGAAGATAGCATGTCTTCCAGTCTCCTATTTAAATGCTAAATTGGCTGGGTGTAAAAGTTTTACTAAAAAATTTCAAGCACTGTCACATTGCTTTCTGATTTCAAGGATTGCTGTTTAGAAAACAGAATTTTACTTATTTTTCCTTTGTATCAATCTCTAGAAGCTTTCAAGACCTTATCTTTATCTAGGTTTCAGGTCTTTCTAGTTTTATTATTAGATACACATATATCTCTTTTGAACAAAAGTCTAATGTCTGACCATTGTCTATAGAAACTCTTCTTTTTTAAACACATGAGACTTTTCAAAACTTTAATCAAATTAATTTCTAAAAAAATATATATGCTGATTTAATTACTCATTTACATGAGAGTATCAGGTTTGTGAATTATAAACACCTTACATTTTTGTTAAATAGGAACCAAAGAGTGGTTGAATGCTTTAGTATTTTATATGTTTTCACTATAATTTTATAAGTTTTTCACAAATCTATTTATTAGGTTTATTTTCTCTTTGGTGAAATGTCTGTGCAGGTAAAATATATATAAGGAATCTTTTTCAGCAACTATCATAAAACATTGTTTCTCAACATTAGGACTTTCTGATGTCATTGTACAGGAATCCTAGTGGATTAAGTAGACGGTTTGACTCCACCAGCTGTTCCACAGGAGACGGATGAGGATGTCTGTTCCCATACAGATTCCCAACCTCAGACACAGTAGCAGACAGTTCTACTCGGTCTCACTCAACAAACTAGAAAATGTCTGATTAGATGCAAAAGAAAATATCAATGTCTTAAAGAAATAGCATTAGATAAAGGAACAACACAATTAACAAGTTGATAAAACTGGAAAACAATTGAATAGAAGAGAAATATATGAAACTGATAAAATAGTATTTTGTTTTTACCTTGATCTGAGTCATAGAGAAATTTCCTCTGGGAATAAATAAGGATACAAGTACATGTATCAGTCTAAGTGGGCAGTCTTTAAAAATGTATCATACTTCAAAGACAAGAAAAGATATATAGGAACAAGAAATCATTCCCATAATCAATAGCTAAAAGCACTGATATATGGTATATTCAGAGAATTTGATGTAAGACATAAGTGGATGAATATTTTAATAGACAAAATGTGAATATATTTAATAGATGTTAGATGATGATCATTGGATTTTGGATGTTTACGTTCTTTGTAGAAGAGTTAAAGGAGTGTTGTGTTAAAATTAACAAGTTTTAGACAATCTATCTGCACTGAAAATCTTGCTACAACATATAAGATTTTTATGTGTTGGTAAAACATTTCATTGTAGTTCTTTTTCTATTTCAACTCATAGTGAACAAAGCCCATTTGTTGTGTTCATTGAACCAACCAAACAAAATCAATCAAAGACCCACATAACATTTGCAAACATTACATAATAAAAACAGTACAAGCAAATGCATCTCAAGTGCTCTGTTTGGATAGGTCTGGCTTCTTCAAGATGTAGTCATACACAGTGCACTAGTTGAAGAGGCTTTGCTTAATGCACTGCCTAATGGCTTGGCTCTTCAAACCCGACACACTCCATTACAGCTCCTATGTTACATTCCCTGTACACAGACTACAGGACAGAACTGAAGCCACAATTGTGCTTCCAACCAAGCCTAATCATTAATGCTGAGCATGATAGAACTCTATTATAAATCTCCACAAACTCTTGTTGTTTTTAAGTGCTGTTAAGTCGGTTTCAACTCCTAGCAACCATGTATAGGGTTTCCAAGGAACAAATGGTGAGTTTGAACCACCAACTTTGAGGTTAAAATCGACCTTGCTGTTGTTGTTAAGTGCTGTCAAGTCGATTTTCAAACTGACTTTAGGTGGTGTTTATCCTACAGCACCACACTGTCAAAGGGGCCGTGGAAAGTGTGGCTGTTAAGTACCGTTGACCCAGTTCTGAGTCAAAGCGCCCCTGTATAGGATTTCTGAGCAGCAGGAGGTGGATTTGAGCCATCGATCTGTGGACCTTACGGCTAGCAGTCCAGTGCTCATGCTACAGCATTACACCAGGAAGAAGTTTTATGGGAAATAAAAAGGACACAGTCCTTTTGGAGTTGAATATTTTAGTGGAAGAAGGCATACTTCCTACCCAAAAGTATTATCACACCAATATATAGGTATCAAATACGTGTTAATGTGTGCACTCAAATGCTTATTAAATCCCTTGCTAATTGCTGACCTTTGTTTATCTTTAAAAATTGAAAACAATGCTCTAGACAAGGCCAGGAATACACAGAAGCATACAATACAACCCTTGATTTCAGTAAGATTGAAAGCTTGTAGGAGGAATGTTGTTGTTGTTGTTGCTAAGTACCTTTGAGTCAGTTCTGACCCATAATGACCCTGTACTCGGTTTCTGAGTAGCAGATGGTATGTGTGAACCGCCAACTTTTTAGTTCAAACAACTTTGCAGTCTGGCGCATTAATTCACAGTGCCACACAATACATACATTTGCTGAATATTGATAATACAAGCTAACTAAGTAAGATATTTTAGAATATGATACAATGTGATAATTCCATTTGTTGTTGCTAAGTGCGGTTGAGTCAGTTCTGACACATAGTAACCCTGTATAGGGTTTCTGAGGAGTGACTGGTAGGTTTGAACTTCCAACCTGGTTCAAACTAACCCTACTGTTCAGCGTATGATCCTGCAGTTCCACACCAGAATTATAATATTTGTGTTTAGAGGTGGAAAAATTAAGATCAAATCTCAAATGTTGTCTTTTCAAACATAATGTCTGTTGCATTATTTTTAATTTGACATTTACCCCTCAAAACCTAAAAATTATTAATACTCCATATCATATAGAATAAGTCAAGGTATAGTTAAAGCATCTGAGAAAGTAATTATCTGTAAAAAATAAGTATTTGCTCTTTAGAGAAACACAAATTTTAGCTAGTACTTCTAATTATATGGCAATGAAGAGTGAGTGCTAATAATTACATGGAAATGCTTGTTATGCATGTACAATTATTTTGGTTTAGAGTAAAGGAATGCCCACAGGGTGAGAAATGGGTGGTGGAGGCAATACTGTGCTGCCAAATTGGGAGTTTTATATGGTTTTCAAAAGCTTTCAATGGATTTCAGATGGAGCTATTTTTTCCAGTTCTGTTGCTCAAAAATATGTATGTACCTGACCATGTTTAGCCCACGTGATTTATGTAAATCCCTAGTGCTACCAGATTCAAGGTGAAGCATTCTGTTTGGTGTTGCTAGCAAATGCTCTGCCATCAAGTTGATCCAACACAGGGACCCCACAGAACAGAGTAAAATTGCCTTGTAGAGGTTCCAAGACTGTAAATCTTAACAGAAACAGATCTGCCACATCTATCTCCTGCTGAGCAGCTGGTGGGTTCCAACCCCCTACCTCTTGGTTCACAGCCAAGGGCTTAACCACTGTACCACCAGGGCTCCTTGTCTGAAGGTGCAGATGTGCTTAGTAAGAATTTCAAAAATGGACCCAGGCTATTTAAATTATTGCCTTATGCTAAAATCTGCCTATCTTTCTTTTTTTTTGTCCGCAAATAGTCATGCATGTCTTAAAGATGTGGCAAATGTGTGCTAAAGAAACATAGCTTATGTTATTTTCCTAATTATTTAAGTTAAAGTGCATGTACTTATCAATATTAAGTTCACTTTCCTCTTCGACAATATAAATCTTTCTAACAGTATTATGGAAAATTTTCATATGATGCCGATTCGTGGTGATGTTTATTATTACTAAAAGAAATATATATTTGCATTTATAAGACATTCTTTCTTAACCATTTATGCTTCCATGGTTATTTAATTTGAAAGGAAAGAAACAGTATAAACAATCACTAAATTAAAAACAACAGTTTTTTGAAGTTAGAAAACAGATAACTCTGGGAAAGAGGAAGATTTCCCAATTTATTGTATATAACAAGCACACGATAATTTTTTTTGTCTGTTTCACTGTGAAGTTTTGCTGTTGTTGTTAAGAGTTGTCAAGTCAGTCCTGACTCATTGCACATCTGTATAAGGTTCCTGAAGAGCGGCTGGAGGGTTTGAACTACCCACTGAACTTGTGGTTGAAGCCAACTGGGTAGTCCAGTGCTTTATCTTATAGCACTACAACAGGATATTAGTGGTACTTTAATTAACACACAGGTACTTAGCTTATAGGAAATTACTAATTTACAGGAAAACAAAATCTTTTAAATAATTTCATTGAGATCTATTCTCTGAAAAATTAAGCAAAAGGCATAATTATTTAGGACTATAACATTTCAGAAGTCCAGCTATGATGCTGTAGGATAAGCATTCGACCACAAGGTCAGTTTGAACTGCAAGGTCAGAGGATCAAACCCACCAGCCACTCCTTAGAAATGCTACACAAAGTCACTATGAGTCAGAAACAACTTGATCACATTTAACAACAACAACATAACATTCAGGCAGCTCACTCGTTTCAATATTTTGAATTAAAAGAGAAGATGGATTGGTGGAGTGGTAGCATCAATGGGCTCAACATGACAACAATAGTGAGGTTGGTCCAGGATTGGGCAATGTTTCATTCTGCTGTGCATAAGGTCACTATGGGTTGGTACCAACTTGATGGCACTTAACAACAACAACAATATTGCTTATTGAATTCTTATATCTTACAATTTTATATGTATTCCAGTGCATTATATATCTTAATACAACAAGATAGCTGTCTATGTTGCAATTTTACAGAACAGGAAATGGAGGTTTATGGAAGGAAAATTGCAGGCCTAGATTCATGCATGAATTTAGACCTAGTGACATTTTGAGTAGACTGTCTTACAGTGCTGAAGAAGAAGTAAATGGAGACAGAGACGAGGACAAGGAAGAAGAAGGAAGAGGAGGAAAAGTAGGAGGAGGAGGAGGAGGAGAAGTAGAGGAATTAGAAGAATAAGAAGAAGGAGAAGGAGAAGAAGAGTTTATTAGGATAACAACAACAACAACAACAACAAAAGATGTTGTGGGGAAGTGTAGTGCAGTGGGTAACTCATGACTAAAAGATTTTCATGTGAAATAGAAAAGGTGGGTTTTTGAGGTGGGGGTGTGGTGGTGGAAGGAGAATGTCTTGGAAATGCCAACACAGGAAGGCATGTCTGCCATCTAAGAAAATAGATGTTTGTAGGCTGATACTGTTTGGTTAGGTGTTGGAGGGTCAGAGAAAAAGAGGAAGACCTCCAGCGAGATGGAATGGCAATATGGCAGCATCAGTGGGCTCAAGCATGGCAACAATTGTGAGGTTGGCCCAGGACTAGGCAGTGTTACGTTTGGTTGTGCATAGTGTCGTTTTGAGTTGGTACCAAATCGATGGCACCTAACAACAACAATAAGGCTGATACTTTCTAATCTACCTGAAGCCCATGTCAAGGTCTGGTGCTATAAGTACAGAAAGAGAAACCTATCTATAAGGTATACTTTTGATGTCTGGAAGAAAGTGAAAAATGGAGTTATTTAATATAAACTTCCTTAGTCAGGAGAATACATTTACACCTGAAAGGTAGTTTTCATCTTCTGTGCCAACTCCAGTCACATGGCACCAGTAAGACTGAGTACGTGAAGGGAAAGTTTTGTTACCAATGTGTTGTTAATATCATTAGTTGTTATTCTGACTCAAGGTTAACTTATGTACATGGTGCAGAACTAACTGTTCCATGGTGTTTTAAGGAGATGACTCTTGGGAAGCAAATTACCATGTCTGTTTTCAGAAAACCTCTGGGTGGGTCTGAACAACCAATCTATTGATTAGTTGTTGAAGCACTAGTGATGTTTGAATGACCCAGGATTTCCTTTTCACCACTCTAAACCAGTCACTGCTATGTGAATTCCTAGTCATAGTAACCAGAGAGGATGAAGTAGAACAGCCCCATATGCTTTCCAAGCTTTTCATCTTTTCAGATGCTACATCTTTCTTTCACAGAGCAGCAGCTGACCTTTTGGTCAATAGCAGTACCCTTAAACCAGTGGGCTCCTCTCTTTCCCCATCTTATTTTTAAAATCTCTAGGAACAGATATACACTGTACATACATTGATGGTAATGCATGCATGTATTTTTAGATATATACAATATGCTATTCGACTTATGCATTTGATTTGTAATATGGAAGGAGTTTGTATTTTTGAGGTGTCTTCTTCAGTTTTATTGCTGTTGTTGTTAAATGCTGTTGAGTTAGTTCCAACCCATAGTGACCCCTCTATATAGGGTTTAAGAGGAGTAGCTGGTGGAATTGAATTACCTACCTTGCAGTTCAAAGTGACCATGCAGCCCAGCAGTTTATCCTGCAGTGCCAAACCAGTATTCTTCAATTTTAGTGTGCATAAATATCACCAAAGGAACTAGCTCAAAGTATCAGTTTTTGAGCTCCAATTCCAACAAATTTAATAAACTAGGATGGGCTCTTAAATTTCATTTAAAAAATAGATTTTTCAGATTCTAAAGCAAGTATCAACTAATAAACTAAGTACTGAGAAACACTTTCAGTAATGTCTGCTAAGAATGAAATATACACCACCACCAAGAAAATCCAGTATCCCTCTGTGGACCCCATATTCTCCTCTAGCTACTGCCATGTTTTCTTTCTATGCTTCAAGGAAAAATAAAGTCTTATTGAAAATTTGTCCACATAATCTGTTTCTATTTCTCACATTCCATTCATTGTTCAATTGATTCTAGTTTCATTTCTGAATTTACTACTCTATTGAAATTTCCTAGTCAAGATTACCAATGATCACTTGTTGGTAATGCATCAAATCCATTTGAAAGTATCTTATGTAATATATCTCAAGTCTTTCCACTGCTAGTCTGTCAGTTTGTTGTACTGTGGTGGCTTGTGTGTTGCTGTGATTCTGAAATCTATGCCAATGTATCTTCAATACCAGCAGGTTCACAACGGTAGACAGGTTTCAGATGAGTTTCAGATGAAGACAGATTAGGAAGAAGTTGAGATGGGCTGCTTCTGAATATGTAGTCATTGAAAACCTTATGAAGAGCAGAGAAAAACTGTTACATATTGTGCCAGAAAATGAGCCCCTCAGGTTGGAAGGCACTCAAAATGTGATTGGGGAAGAGCTGTCTCCTCAAAGCAGATTTGACCATTATTACGTGAATAAAGCTCTTGGGGCTTCCATTTGCTGATAATACACAATTCAAAATGAAGAGAAACAACTGTAAACATCCGTTAGTAATCAGAACATCAAAGGTATGAAATATGAATCTAGAAAAATTGGAAACCGTCAAAAATTAAGTAGAACGCATAAACATATATACCCTAGGCATTAGTGAGCTGAAATGGACTGATATTGGCCATTTTGAATCTGACAATCACATAGTTTATTCTTGTGCCTACAGGGAAGACCAATTAATACCACTACTATTCAAATTTACGTACCTACCACTAAAGCCAATGAGGATGAATTTGAAGAATTCTAACAACTTCTTCTGTATGACATTGATGAAACATGCAATCAAGATGTATTGATAATTACTTGTGATAGGAATACAAAGGCTGGAAAAAAGAAGAAGGATCAGTAGTTGGGAAATATGGCCTTGGTGATAGAAATGATGTTGGAGATAGCATGATTTTAAAATTCTGCAAAAGCAATTATTTGTTCATTTCAAATACCTTTTTAAAACCACATAATAGATGATTATAAATGTGGACATTACCAGATGGAATATGTAGAAATAAAATTCACTACATCTGTGGAAACAGATGGTGGAAAGCCTCCATATCATCAGCCAAAACAAGACCAAGGGGAGAATGTGGAACAGACCATCAATTGCTCATATGAAAGCTCAGGCAGAAGCTGAAGAAAATGAAAACAAATTAACAAGAGGCAAAATATGAACTTGAATATATCCCACCAGAATTTAGAGATCATCTTAAGAGAAGATTTGATGCTTTAGACACTAAAGACTGAAGACCAGAAGAGTTGTGGAATAACATCAAGAACATCATACATGAAGAAAGAAAGCAAAAGGTCATTAAGAAGACAAGAAAGAAGGAAAAGATCAAAATGGATGTCAGAAGAGACTCTGAAACTTGCCCTCCAGTGAACAGATGCTAAAGCAAATAGAAGAAATGAGGAGGTACAAGAGCTGAACAGAAAATTTCAAAGGTCAGCTCAAGAAGACAAAATCAAGTATTATAACAAAATATACAAAGCCCTGCAGTTAGAAAATCAAAAGGGAAGAACACACTCGACATTTCTCTAACTGAGAGAACTGAAGAAAAATTAAAGCCTCAAATTGCAGTATTGAAAGATTCTCTGGGTATATTATTGAATGATGCCGAAAGCATCAAAAGAAGATGAAAGGAATACACAGAGTCACTGTACCAATATGAAATGGTTGATGTTCAACCATTTCAAGACATAACACATGATCAAAAGCCAATGACCCTGAAGGAAGAAGTCAAAGGTGCACTGAAGGAACTGGCAAAGAACAAGACAACAGGAATTGATGGAATAAAAATTGAAATCTTTCAACAAAGTGAGGCAGCACTGGAGGGACTCACTCATCTATACCAAGAAAATTGGAAGAAAATTACCTGGCCAACTGACTGAAAAAGATCCATATTTGTGCCCATTCCAAAGAAAGGTGACTCAATGGAATGCAGAAATCGTTGGACAATGTCATTGAAATTCTATGTGAGTACATTTTACTAAAGGTAATACAGAAACAACTAAATCATACATTGACAGAGAACTTCCAGAGGTTAAAGCTGGATTCAGAAGAGAACATGGAACGAGGGATATCACTGCTGATGTCTGATGGATCTTGGCTGAAAGCAGAGAATATTAGAAAGATGTTAACCTGTGTTTTATTGACTATGCAAAGCCTTTTGATTGTGCAGATCATGACAAGCTATGGACAACATTGTGAAGTATGAGTATGCTGGAAAACTTAATTGTGCTCATGAGGAACATGTACATGGACCTAGAGGCAGTTGTTTGAATACAACAAGGGAAGACCAAATGGTTTAAAATTAGGAAAGGTGAGTACCAGGGCTGCATTCTTTCACCATACTTGTTCAACCTGTATACTGAACAAATAATCTGAGATGCCGGGTTATATGAAGAAAAACATGGCAACAGGATTGGGGAAAGATTCATTAACAATTTGCGATATACCTACAATACAACCTTACTTGCTAAAAGTGAAGACTTAAAATACTTACTGATGAAAACCAAAGACCTAAGTCTTTGGTATTGATTACATCTCAATGTAAAGAAAACAATAGTCCTCACCACTGACCAATAAACAACATTCTTATCAATGAAGAAAAGATTGAAGTTGTCAAAGACTTCATTTTTCTCAGATCAACACTCATGAAAGCAGCAGTCAAGAAGTCAAACAATGTATTACATTAAGCAAATCTGCTGCACAAGACCTTATTAAAATGTTGGAAAGCCAAGATGTCAGTTTTAGGACTAAGGTGCGCTTGATCCAAGCCATAGCATTTTCACTAACCTCCTATGCATGCGAAAGTTGGACAGTGAATAAGGAAGACCATAGAAGAATTGATGCATTTTAGTTATGGTGTTGGAGGAGAATACTGAAGTACTATGGACTTCCAAAAGAACTAATAGATCTGTGTTGGAAGAAATACAGCCAGAGTGCTCCTTGGAAGCCAGGATGGCCAGACTTCACCTCTCAAACTACTGACATATTGTTAGAAGGGACCAGTCACTGGAGAAGTATATCCTTTTTGGTAAGGTAGAGGGTCAGAGAAAACGAGGAAGACCTCCAGCAAGATGGATTGGCACAGAGACAGCATCAATCATGGCTCAAATGTAGCAATGATTGTGAGGTTAGCCCAGGATCGGGCAGAGTTTCGTTCTGTTGTACCATAGGATCATTAAGATTTCAATTTGCATTCAGTGATTTTTCTGAACCCTTATTTTTCGCTAATGTCTTCCTGCAGTTTGAACTTCTTCCTTCAATGCCTTTGGTTTTAATCATTGATTTTGTTGAACACTGACCAGTTCTTTTTGTTACAGTAACTGTATTCCTTCCATCTTCCTTTTTTTAAAATGTTTTATTGTGAATTATGTGATAGTTTACATGGGAGAACATTAGTTTTACATTCATCCTATCGTACATCATTTCATTGCCATGGTTACAATACCCTCCTTGCAGCATCAACCAACCTTGCCGGTTGTCAGCATACAGTCCCTCTTCCTCACTGTATCTAAAGTCCCCCTTGCTCCATCTATCTACATCTTCATCTCTGCCTCCATCTCAAGCATCACTGCTTCTCTGGGTAGGGTCCCGCTCTTCTCCCTTGATGGTCCCAGGGACCCCCGCTCCTAGACTGAAAAGTTAATCATTCCCCTCCTTGCAACAAAACATCTATATTTCCAACCCTCACAAGCAGTCCTGATAACAATTATTCACTAGTGTATCACAAAAGCCCTATCCGCATTTCATTTCATCAGCCCCGCCAAGACAGATTGCATACTACTCAGTGGAGATTCTACCTTCCTCCACACCCTCTCCTTCCATCTTCTTTTGATGCTTTCTGCATCATTCAATATTTTGCCCATAGAACCCTTCAATACTGCAAATCAAAGTTTGAATTTTTCTTCACTTCTTTCAGTTTGTAACATGTTGAACCCTTTAGGTTCTCAAACTCCAGGTATTTACACAGTTCATTTTAATACTTGACTTTGTCTTCTTGAGCTGCCCTCTGAAATATTTGGATCAGCTCTTTTATCTCCTCTTTTCTTTCATGTGCTTTAGCTTCTTTATACTCAAGAGCAAGTTTCAGCTTTGGTCTTTTCTTTCTTTTCCACCTTTTTAGTGACCTTTTGCTTTCTTCCTCTCTCATTTTCTTGCTGTCACTCTACAACTTTTCTGGATTTTGGTCACTAGCATCTAATGCAATAAATATATTCTTGAGATGGTCTCTAAATTCAAGGTAAATATATTTAAGGTCCTATTTTGGCTCTGGTTGCCTTGCTTTAATTTTCTTCAGCTTCAGCATAAATTTGCATATGAGCAATTGATAGTCTGTTCCACAGTCTGTGCTGGGCTTTGCTTTGTCTGATGCTTTTGAGGTCTTCCAATATCTTTTCCCAGAGATATAGTCAGTTTTACTCCTTTGTATTCCTTCTGGTGAGATACATGTGTATATTCACCTTTAAGTTGTTTCAAAAAATGTAATTACAGTTAATAAGTCATTAGTCTTTTAAATTTCTACCATGTGATTGCCAGCTTAATTTCTATCATCAAGGACTTATTTTCCAACGACTGATCCTTCCTCTTTTTTTCCAACCTTCACATTCCAATTACCAGTAAGAAATAATACATCTTGATTGCATACTTGATCAATATCAAACTGAAGAAGTTGGTTGAATTCCTCAGTTTCATCATCACTGAATTTAGTGGTTGGTGGGTATATTTGATTAATATCTAGAAGACAAAGGTCAAATCTGCTAAGTTGTTCAGACTTTGGTAACCTAATTTTTTGATAAATTGCTGACTCTCTGAGGGTTATAGAGTTCATAGATGCAAATAAGAATAAATATATTTTGGTGGAACAAACATAAGCTTTTCACTCAGAAAGAAATGGATTTTAATCAAACTGCCTCAAATTGCTTTATAAAGAAGCAATTTTTTTTGAGACATATTGGCAGTATCTAAAGGATTTCCGTAACTGGCAAGGTATTTTGTAATATTGTTGTTGTTGTTAAGGCTGTCGAGTCAGTTCTGAGTCATAGAGACCCTGTATAGGGTTTCTAAGGAACAGATGGTGAGCTTGAACCATCAACCTTGCAGTTCTAATGGCTTTGCCTTCTGGTGCATTAACCTACAGTGCCACACCAAGACTCCGTTGTTAATATTAGAGTGTACCTATCTATACAGTGTCTGGAGCATTATTGGGCCACTATAGGATAAGCACTTGATGTCTAACCACAACGTTGAAGGATCAAAACTACCAACTACTTTTTGAAAACAATATACAGAATCTCTGTAAGTTAGAACCAACTCGATGGCACTTTGCAACAACAACATACAGTGTCTAGTACATGACGTATTCAGTAAGTAATTGCTATATTATTAGTATTTAGTAACAATATTTTATAAGTAAAGAATTGTCTTAGATAAAATGTGCTAGATTACTCAGGGGCATAGAGAAGATGAACACAGATATGAGTCCTTGTAGTAATATTTGGAATGTACTTTAAGATTTGGGTCACTCCTAATTTGTCAAGAGGTATTGGAGCTACCATTTGGCATACTGCAACAATAGCTTCGATTTTGAAATCCCACTCAGCCATTGAATTACCATTTACTAACTCTGTGGCCTTGGGCAAGGTCAGAAACCTTTCTACAACTCTATTTTCTCATATATCAAATGCAGTTTTTCAAGATTAAAACAAAACAAAAATACTCTGGTATAAAAAGTTTTACCCAGTATTATATAGCAAAAAAAAAGAAAAGACGAAACTGGAGTTTGGACCTGAGTCTGCATTATTTCCAAGACTGTACTAATGCAGACCCTAGGTAACGTGCCACTATTTTGACTATCACTATTTGCATGTTTAAAAGTCATGTTTGTTTATATTTTATGTTTTTTTAGTATTTAAATAACACCCATCCTTAAGGGTTAGGAAGTAATTGCTAAAGTACAGTTATAAACTCATTTGATTACTATAACAACACACAAAGACACAAATACACCCAATATATGAACTTTGTATTACAATCCCATTTTGTAGATAAGGAGATGACACTTAGAAAAATTACGTGACTTTCTAAGGTCAGATGACAGTTGTAATAACAATGGTTGTAAAAACTGCAGGTTGATTCCTTATTATTGACCCTTTGTAAGTACTTTACCTATATTAACTCCTGTAATACTTCTAATGAACTCCTCAAAGTCTTATCTACATATTACAGAGGAAGACAGCCTTGGGTTACTACATATCTTTCTTCAAAGAACACAACAGACAAGTTACATAATCAGGAATCAAATGAAATGTTGTCTAATTGTAATGTCCTTGCTTTGGTAGTTTTGCTGTATTTTTGCAGTTTGCTATATTGCTTTCTGTTTAAATCCAATTAGTAAGTGCTCAGTTGTGACTCAAAAAGTTCTGTAGCCTACTGCAAGGAAGAGCTGCTTCTTACCTAGAAAATTTTAGAGAAAGGAATTGACCTTCAACATCTTGAGTCACAAAATAACTTCATTGTGGTCTCCATAGAAATTCTGATTTAGAACACCTTTCTCTGTTAATGGGCCTTCCAAGAGAAGTCAATTGTCTATGGCCTGCCAAGTACTTAAATGAATTAACTTGCTGGGTGAAGTTATTTTCTAATGTCAGGGTGTCCTGGAGGAGGAAATGAGGTAGAAAATGACAATGCTTAACCCTTGTAAAAAAGCTGTCACAGTGACATTCGACCCTATTCTGGAGCAATGTTTTAAAGATTTGGGTTTAGAGATTAAGTAAAGTAGAACCACTTACTGTCCTTTCCATGGAAAATAAAAGGAACAGATATGATTTTTATGGACATGGGAGATCAATGGAAAAAGAGTAAAGGAGAACTGAACTACATCTGAGAATCAGGAGGACGCTTTTCATACAGAAAAGTATTAAATTTGAGAAGACCAGATAGAAAGGCAGGTTGCAATCTCAAAACATGTCGAGCATTAATTTTGAATTTTGCATTTTCTAATTGACTTACTCTATATATAATTGCTTGAGAAAATAAAACAAACCCATTGCTGTCAAGCAGATTTCAACGGAGAGTGGCTTTATATGACAGGGTAGAACTGCCACATGGAATTTCAAGAGTCCTACTTTGACACTAGAGTATAAGCACTGGACTGCTAACCATGAGATCGGTGGTTCAAACCCACCAGCTGCTCCTCAGAAACCCTATAAAGGGTTGCTTTGAGTCAGAATTGGCAAGGTAGCACTAAACAACAACAGTGTTTACAGAAGCAGAAGGCCATGTCTTTCTCCCACTGAGCAGCTGGTATTCTCAAGCCATTAAGCTCTCAGTTTGCAACCTAGCACTTCAATCACTGCATATCTAGGGCTCCTTAAAAATTTGATTGATTGGTTGTTGTTGTGAAGAGCCACCTAGTTGGTTCTGACTCATATCAGAACCCTGCATTGGGTAAAGGGTGTACAGTAAACCCTTTACCAGAGCAGAAAGCCTCATCTTACTCTCAAAGAGCAGTTGGTGGGTTTGAATGCCCATCTTGAGGCTAGTAGTCCAGTGCTTATTCCACAGAGCCACTATGCTCCCCCAAAATTTGATTGTTGGTGGTGTTGTTAAGTGCTATCAAGTTGTTTCTGACTCTTAACCACCCAGTACAGGGTTTAGGAGGAGTCGCTGGTGAGTTTGAGCTACTGACCTTTTGGTTAGCAGTCCAGTGCTTATCCTACAGCACCACAAAAATATAGGATTTTATAAGTTATAATGCTTGCACTGCACTCAATATTAATTTACTCTAATAAGGTATTTTTCACCACTTGCCCTAAAGGGAAGTATATTGATGTTTAGATAAATATAAAAATGGTAAATTGTAATCTTTTTCTTATAAACCTTTCCCCTAACTTCTCTTGCTCTCCGACCTCAGTTTCCATTAAATCAAGTCTTTTTTCTCCTAAGGCACTGCTTAGTAAAAGCACTCAAGAGAGGATCAACTTGCAAAGTGAATGAAGCTATTCATTATTTTCAAGTATAAATACAGATAGCAATGAGAGAATGCACTGAATTAGGAGTGAAAGTCAACATACACACACTAACAACTCATCTGCACATTAGCAAAAGAACCTTTAAATTCATTTCCTCCTCTCTCCCGACAAGGTAAAATGAACTATGAGCACTGAACTTGTCTTTAAAATACAGCCAAGAAAGGCAATTTTGAAAAAAATCTATTTGAAACATTTATATATTATATTGAAGTACATAAACAAATCAAATGGCAAAATTTTTATAGAACTAAAGTGTAAGTTAAAACTCATAGAGGTGCCTCTTGGGAAGCAAATTCACTTTATATTTCAGATACAATATATGAAAATTACATAAAAAAGTGATTTTGATCAATTTCTTAGAGGATCTGGGGAAATAAGGCATTTTGAGTGTGTTATGCTATGCATTTGAGTTATGGTATTGGAGGAGAATATTGAAGGCACCATGGACTGCCTACAGAACAAATAGGTATATGTTGGAAGAAATACAGCCAGAGTGCTCCTTGGAAGCCAGGATTGTCAAACTTTGTCTTTCATACTATGGACATATTGTCAGAAGGGACCAGTCGCTGGAGAAGGATATCATGTTTGTTAAAGTGGAGGGTCAGAGAAAAAGAGGAAGACCCCCAGTGAGATGAATTGGCACAGTGGCAGCATCAGTGGTCTCAAACATAGCAACAATTGGGAGGTTGGCCTAGGATAGGACAGTGTTTTTTTTTCTTTGTGCATAGGGCTGTTATCAGTCAGTACCAATTCAATGGCACTTGACAACAGCAACAACAATAACAATGGGTGCAGAGCCCAAATCATTAGAAAGGAGAGGAGATAAATATCTCTATAAAAATATCCACTTATTTCTGAGGAGGGTGATAAAGGTATGAAGTGATTGGCTTAAAATTTTCAAGAGGGAGTTTAGCTTAAGAGCGTGTAGGGGAAGGTAGAATTTCCACTGAATAGTTTTCATCTTGTTTAGACAGGTCTGGTAAAAAGAGACAGAGATAAGATTCTTATGATTCAAGAATGAGAAATTATTATCATGACTAACTGAGACTGTCACAATTGTAAATGTAGAAGTTTTGTAACAAAAATGGGGGAGTAGTTAATCTTACAGTACAGAAACAGAGGATCCTAGGACCATGAAGAGAAAAGAGTGTAAGCAGAGTGTGGAAATCTATCCAAAGAAGCAGCAACACCAGAGATGGAGGCAGAGATGAGGACACAGAAAGAGGGAGCAGCTGAGGACTCTGGACTCATGGAAAGAGAGGGGCTGGGTGCTGGCGGCCATGAGGCAGGCTTGCAGAATGTGCCCTTTAGTTGTTGAAATGCTCATATATTTCTGAGTGTTTCTGTGTAATTCCCCCCAAAAACAATAACAACAACAACAAAACAAAACAGGGAATGGAAGCAAATATCGTTGAATGATGATGCACGCAGGAGATTGTAATCACTGCAATGGAATGATAGTGTAATGCTGACGTTCTCCCATACAAACTATCACTCAGTTCACAATAAAAACTTAAATATATATTCTTTAAAATGCCCCACAAAATAACATATTGACTCATTTTCATACTGATAAATTGTTTTGTACCATTCCAGTGGGAATCTTATTTTCATATATCCCTGGGCTGTACAATACTCTTAATGTGGATGACCTACAACTGTGATGGGAGTTATTTTCTGGGTTACAGATTTGACAAATGACATCATCTTCAGGACACATTCCAATTACCCTGCGATTTCATCTATATAGAGAGACTGATGTCAGATGGGTCTTGGTTGAAAGCAGAGAATAAAAGAAAGGTGTTTACCTGTGCTTTATTGACTACACAAAGGCATTTGATTGTGTGGATCATGACAATCTATGGACAGCATTGTGAAGTATGAGTATTCTGGAACACTTAATTGTGTTCATGAGGAATCTGTAC
>NW_006408547.1:7338489-7340455 GCF_000296735.1 Chrysochloris asiatica | reverse complement strand
AACAACAAACAATATAGTCGGGTAAGAGCTAACAGTCTTGCTGAAAGGGTGAGGCTTTGAACCAACCAGTGATAAAAGGTAGACTTGATGATCTACTTCTGAAATTTGCAGCCTTGAAAGCTCTATAAAGCAGTTCTATTCAACACACATCGGGTCACCATGAGCTGGGATCACTCAACCAACAAAACACCTCATACATACATACAGGATTCTTATAAACTAGTTCTAACCACAATGTAGTCTTTGCCTCTTAGAAAAATACATCAGGATGAAAATGGGTGGATCTGTTTATAAGATAAAATTAGATTACTTACAGTATTTAAAAAACTACAGAATACTTAATAGTTTACTAATGGAAACCAATTACTTGTGATATTCTAAGGGCTAAATGTGACTCACTAATGTGGTGAGCCACTGACATTATCAACTAGAGAGTTGATCTAGGGCATAACTGGGAATTAGGTTATCAGGGTCTCACAAATCACTCTGCCTTCTCTGTGGAAGAAAACTGTAACTGCAGACTTTAGGTTTAGTCTTTGAATGATAAGGGAGTCCCGGTGTTGAGATTTCTACAAAGCTTGGCATAAATTTCTATTATAGATCAGAGATGAAGTGTAAATTACTGACAAACCTGGCCCAAAGAAAAGCTTGTTAATATTAATTTCTATATCTAAATAAATAATAACCAATATTCACAGACTATAATAGAAAATTTGAATTTGTAGGCATGCATATTTGTCTTTTAAAGTAAAAGTGAGTCCTGGTGTAGGGTAAGCATTGTACTGCTAACTGAATGGTCACCAATGGCTCTGTGAAACCCTACACAGGATTACCAGGAGTCAGAATCAACTTGGCAGCACTTAACAACCGTCACAACAACAATGTTGACAAAAAACCCTTCCTCTGGACACAATGGCCCACTATTGATGGTCTTTTTGCTTCAGTCCTTTTTTCAAGAAAGGCCCCTATTGGTCCCTTAAATCCCTTCTTATGGAGGTCAGGTATGGCGCTGCAGGTTAATGTGCTGAGTGCAAGGCTAGTTTGAACCGCAAGGCCGGTGGTTCCAGATCACTGGTCACTCCTTAGAAACCCCATACAGTGTCCTATGGAAAGAAACAGACTTAGTGGCACTTAGCATCAGTAATAACAATCACTGCTTATAAGAAAGACATGCTGCGCTGCAGTTATCACAGCCCATTCACTGCTCCTGAATCAGAGCAAAAGACTTCAAGTAACAGAAAAAAACATTTACGTTTCTTATCTGATGATTTTAGCTTCATTTGTTTAAAATGTAAAATACAAATCTAGGTCTTAAAGTGGTTATTGGAATTCCCAATGCAATTTTTACAACATGGCAGATTATTTCAAAGAAGGATACTCTCTTCCTAAAATATTTGAGAGAAACTTATTTTTTATTAATTACTTAATACTTTTTAAATTACCTTTTCATACAACTTAACTTGAGGGAAATGCCCAGCCCAAATTTAAACACAAAATTATTTTATATAGTGAGTAAAAGAAAGTACTGTAATTACTAGTATAAAAGACATAGGTTTTAAATAGTTTACATGCATTTTGTTTTATAAAGTTACTCCTTATGGAGACCTGTTGTGATGCCGTGGGTTAATGTGCTGGAATATAATGTTGGTTTGAACCGCAAGGTTGCTGGTTCAAGCTCACCAGTTGCTCCTTGGAAACCCATGGGTCAGAACGGATACAATGGCCCTCAACAACAACAAATATATTTCATATGCATTAAACAATTTAAACATGATTTCCTAAGGAACATATTTTAATAATCATTTCTGATGGACAGCAACAATTATAACTTAGCTTCTAAACTGACTAGTATTCCCTGTTTGTTACTGCAATAGTATGAATTACTTAATGTGACCCTTTTAACAACAGTCGTTATAACACCTACTAAATGGCTAGGTTGTCATCGTTGTTGTTGCTAGGCACCATG
>NW_006408547.1:7330358-7338038 GCF_000296735.1 Chrysochloris asiatica | reverse complement strand
AATCTTTGCTTTTTAACACTTTGAAAGAGGTCTTTATGAAAGACTCACCTAATGCAATATGTTTTTTTATTTCTTGACTGCTGCTTTCATGAGCATTGATATAAACAAAATAAAGGTCGTTAACAACTTCAATCTTTCTCTGTTTATCATTGTTATTTATTGTTCCAGTTATGAGGATTTTCGTTTTCTTTACATTGAGATGCAATCCATACTGAAGACTATATTTTTTGTTCTTCACTAGCATGTATTTTAAGTTTTCTTCACTTTTATCTAGAAAGGTTGTATTATCTGTATATTACAAGTTGTTAATAAATCTTCCTCCAGTTCTAATGCTATGTTCTTCTTCATATAATCCAGTTTCTCAAATTATTTACTTAGCATACAGATTGAATAAATATGGTGAAAAGATACAACCCTGGTGCACACCTTTCCTGATTGTAAATAATTCGTTACCCCCTTTTTCTGTCTGAACAATTGCCTCTAGATCTATGTAGAGGTTCTGCATGAGTATAATAAATTGTTCTGGAATATCCATTATTGGAAATGATCCACACAGTCAAAAGCCTTTGCAAAGTCAGTAAAACACAAGGAAACATCTTTCTGGTATTCTGTTCACTTAGCCAACATCCATTTGGCACTAGCAATGATTTTCCTCATTCTACACTCTTCTGAATCTACCTTGAATTTCTGGCAATTCCCTGTTGATATAATGCTGTGACCAATGTTCAATTATATTCAGTAAAATACTGTTGACATGTGATATAAATGATATTGCTTGATGATTTCCAATTCTGCCGGGTCACCTTTCTCTGCAATGGACAAAAACACGTCCATTGGTCAGGTAACTGTACTTCCAAATTTCTTAGCATGGACAAATGAACACCTCCAGCACTGTGTTAGTTTGTTGAAACATTCCAATTGTATTCCATCAATTCCTGGAACCTTGTTTTTTGGCCAAATCCTTCAGCACAGCTTGGACTTCTTTCTTCAGTATCATTGGTTCTTGATCGTATGATACCTCTTAAAATGTTTGAAAATTGACCAATTCTTTTGGTACGGTGGCTCTGTGTAGTCCTTCCATCTTATTTTGATGCTTGCTGCCTCACTCAATATGTTGTCCATAGAATCCTTCAGTATTGCAAGCCCAAGGCTTGAATTTTTTTTCTTTATTCTTTCAGCTTGAGAAATGCTGAGCATGCTCTCTCCTTTTGATTTTCCAACTCCAGGTCTTTGCATATTTTGTTTAAAACATTACTTTGTCTTCTCAAGCTGCCATTTGAAATTTTCTGTTCAGCTATTTTACTTCCATATTCTTTTAGTTGCTTTAGCTTCTCTGTGTGTAAGAGCAAGAGTTTCTTCTGACATCCATTTTGTTCTTTTCTTTCTTTCCTGTCTTTTTAATGACCTTTAACGTTCTTCATGTATGATGTTCTTGATGTCATCCCATAACTATTTTGGTCTTCAGTCACTGGTTGTGTAAGAAATAAAATGGTTCTTGAAATGGTTTCTAAATTTAGGTCTAATATAGTCAAGATCATATTTTGGTCTTGTGGACTTCTTTTAATTTTCTTCAGCTTCAGTCTAAACTTGCATATGAACAATTGATGATGTAGTCCACAGACAGCTGCTGGCCTCTTCTTGCCGAAGATACTGAGCTTCTCCATCATCTTTTCCTACAGATGCAGTCCGTTAGATTTCTGTGTGATTCATCTGACAAGGTCTATGAGTATTATCACCATTTACGCTTTTGCAAAAAGATATTTGCAATGAATGAGTCATTGGTCTTACCATATTACATCACGTGATCTTTAGTATTGTTTCTAAAACCAAATTGATATTTTCCAGCTATTCTTCCTCTTTGTTTCCTACTTTCACAGTCCAATAAGCAGTAATTATCAATACATCAATTGCACATTTGATTAATTTTAGAGTGAAGAAGTTGGTAGAATTCATTACTGACTTTATCTATGTTGATGAAAGACTTGTTGTTGTTGTTAGGTACCATCGAGTCAGTACCTACCCATAGCAACCTTATGCACAGCAGAATGAAACACTGCCCGATCCTGGGCCAACCTCACTATTGTTGCCATGCTTGAGTTCATCGTTGCTGCCACTTGGACAATCCATCTCGTTGGGGGTCTTCCTCTTTTTCTCTGACTCTCCACCTTACCAAACAAGATATCTTTCTCCAGTGACTGGTCCCTCCTGACAATATGCCCGAAGTATGACAGACAAAGTTTGGCCATCTTGGCCTCCAAGGAGCGCTCTGGCTGCATTTCTTCCAAAAGAGATCTATTGGTTCTTTTGGCAGCCCATGCACCTTCAATACTCTCCTCCAATGCCATAACTCAAAAGCATCAATTCTTCTACTGTCTTCCTTATTCACTGTCCAGCTTTCGCATGCATATGAGGTTACTGAAAATACCATGGCTTGGGTTAGGCACACCTCAAGCTGACATCTTTGGTCTTCAACACTTTCCAAAGGTCTAGAGCAGCAGATTTGCCTAATGAACTACGTCATTTGATTTCTTGACTGCTGCTTCTGTGAGTTGATCAAAGAAGAATGAAGTCCTTGACAACTTCAGTCTTTTCTCCATTGATAAGAATGTTGTTTAATGGTCCAGTGGTGAGGATTTTTGTTTTACAGATATTGCTGTATAATTTTCTTTTTTAGTGATGTCCTTGCATGGTTTTTGTATGAGGGTTATACTAACTTCATAAAATGTATTTAGAAGCTTACCATCCTTTTCTATATTCTTGAAAAAAAATTTTTGATGAATGCAATATTATTCCTCTATAATTTGTCATTCCTACCACAGTAAATCATATGATTGTCCTATTCAACATGGTCAATACTACTCACTTTCAGTACATGACTGCCTCGGATATCATTCTTTATGTGTTCCATTTCATTTTTGATGACATTTCATTTTTCTACAGTCATTTGTTTTTCTATACCACTAGGCTTAAAATAGAATCCTGGTGTGGTACTGTGGATACACACATATCACAGACTTCAAATTTAGTGGCTTAAACCCACCAGCTACTCCTTAAAAACCCTACAAGGGTCACTATGATATGGAATCAACTCGTTACCACTGAAAAATAACAAAAATGCCATCATCCCAGAATGGGAAAGAGGGAATCTTACTACCATCAAGAAAGTTATCCAGGAGTAAATGATGTTCTTTGGATCTGAGATCCCTGAACATGCTCCATGGATCCAGGAGACAGAAAGTGGGGACCTCTGAGATGACGAGAAATAATGAACAGCAGTGCCTGAAAAGTAGAGGCAACCTAGACAGCAGAACTGGAGGAGATAGCACAGTGGGCTTCTCAGCCCCAACAGCGAGAAAGCTGATGCCTTCAGGGTTGAGTCTTATTAGCAGAGTGCTGTGTCTACAGTTGTTTTTCTGAAGAGCTAGGTTTGTCGACCTATGAAACTACAGGTAAGCGAGGGTTTAGGCTTACATGCAGGTACCTTTTAGTACATAATCAGCAGAACACAAGAACCTTGTTTAACACTTGCTCGATTGATCAATCAATCAAGGCAAAGGCCAATGGGCTATGTGGCTGAAAGGCCAGAGAGAGGTTTTCCTGTAACTGGCTGAGAAGAGGCTGTCTTGACAGAAGAATTGTATTCTTAGTGTTTCTGATCCTGAATTGTAAACAAATTACTACCTTAATATATCCCAGAATTGTGAATTTTGTCTTTGAATACTGTGTGGTTATTCCAATGAATGATCAAACCCAGCAGAGAAGTAGAGGGTGCCTTAAGGAGGACAGTGGGTGTCAGAATTGGAAATAAGTTTGGTGAGTGGAGAAAAGTAGACCTCCACATCATAGGAATAAGCCTTGGATGATGCTGAGGGTGAGTATCCTCCTCCCTGAAGTCCTGGTGTGGCGCTGTGCGTTAGTACACTGGGCTGCAAAGCTGGTTTGAACCGCAAGTTCAGCAGTTCAAACTCAGCACCCACTCCTTGTATACCCTATACAGGGTTGCTATGGGTCAGAACTGAATCAGCAGCGGTTACCTTTTAACCGCTGACCTTGCTTTTCAAACTGACCATGCAGTCTAGTGTATTAGCCCACAGCACCACACCAGTTCTCCACTAGTAAGTGTTGTTAAGTGCTGTCGAGTCAGTTTCGACTCATAGTGGCCTCTTGTAGGGTTGCCCAGCGGCAGCTGGCAGGTTTGAACTGTGGACCTTGTAATTCACGGTTCAGTGTTGATTCTATAGCGCCTCACAGGGGAGGTTAAATGATGATGCCCCAGGCCTTTGATGCAGTTACTTACCCATGGCTCTTTTTCATAACCTTGAATAACTGTGAATTTAAAGATTTTACTTTTCTATTTCTTCATGTTCTATTAAAAAATAGAAATTCTTTCTTTGGTCCACAATTTCCTCTTACTTTATAATCCTATAGCTACGAAGCTTTCAAATACAATAAGTATTTATTTCTTTAGTAGATATTATAATACGGTCAGTCTCTCCTACCTAATTTGAAAGTTAAAATACTGGATTTAAGATAGGTCCAGCTACAAGTTAGTTTTTACAAGGTAGATTAGTATGTTCTGAAAAGAATGTGTGTAAAAAATAATGAGTCTTTCATTATGCATCCTGGTTTTTTGTTGTAGTTGTTGATTTATTATTGCTGTTGATGTTTTAGTGGACATATTGAAAGATTTCAGAAATTTCTAGGGAAGAAATAAAACTGAAGGTCCCCCCAAAATAGACATTTATGCTTTAAGTTATTTAAAATCATCTTTCCGATTTTTCAATTTTCCAACTTCAAACCTATTTACTCATCTTTTCCATTTGCTTTTATTTACACTATTAATGATTTTCAGATAATTCTGGCATCTGGCTGTTACAATATGACCTCTTACTATAATAAAAATAAATAATTGTTAAAAGTAAATATTTATATTTATTTATTCATTCTGGAGTCCTGGTGTGATGCTGTGGGTTAATGTGCTGGACTGTAGGTCAGTTTGAACTGCAAGGTTCGCGGTTCAATATCACCAATTGCTCCCTGGAAACCTTTTATGGGGCTCTATGGTTCAAAACCACTTCACAACAACAACATTCATTAAAATAAATAGTTGTTGAGATTAATATGTCCTAGAGTCCTGTCTTAAAGACTCCTGGTATGTCACGGCAGGATCAGTATTGGATTTAGAACTACAAGCCATCATTTCAAACCCACCAGCTGCTCTTCAAAGACTCTATACACGGTCACTGTGAATTGGAACTGACTTGATGACACTTAACAACAGCAGCAAAACTTTCAGAATGAAGGTTAGACTATCTCTTACTAATCTGTATTGGAGTACCGGTGTGTGCTATAAGAGAACACTGGACTGCTAACCACAAGGTTGGTAGTTCAAACCTACTAGCTGCTCTTATGAAATCCTATACAGGGTAACTATGAGTCAGAACTGACTTTACAACAACAACTATCTGTATTGGCTAACTTTACCTGTTACCATATTACTTTCAAAATAAATATTCAATGCTTTTCTTCCCTTATCTTCATTCACTAAACCATAGCTCCCCAGATGGAACTTCCTTCACGTGCTTTACTTTTAGGAAAATTCCTCGTGTTTTAAAGATGGGTGAGATATGGATTTTATTTCTTAGCAAAAGCTTCCTTTCTGAATAGGTAATTTGGGACATAGAATATGTTTTTACCATTTCACATGTTACGTATTCTTTAAATTTGGAATTCTTTAAGGATAGACTCCATACATTAATCTCTGCTTTTGCAGTATTAAGATCCACAGGAATGCCATATTAACAGTTGGTGTTGCTGAATGCCATCTCAGTGAACCTGTAATGGTTTCTGAGGCTTTTCTGAAAAAACTTTGCGGGAGCAAAAAGCCTCACCTTTCTTCCATGGAGCGGTTGGCAGGCATAAGACTTTTTTTTTTTTTTTGTATCTATGTATTAAGGATACTAATAAATGGATTAATGGATGTATAAAAGTATTTACATTTGTCAGGGACATAAACTGTAAACTGTATTTGCTCAAAGAACAAAAATCATCTTCTAGAACTTGTCATAAAGAGGCTAGGATTCATTGCACTATGATCCATGACAAACCAAAAACAAATTTCTAATTCAATGACAAATTTTCTCCTTAGCTTCCATAAGTCACTTTTTTGTTTATGATGAGTCACGGGCTTTTCTTCTGTGTGTAAATTGTTGACAATCTTAATTTTGGTGTATTTTTAAATTCAATACATCTAAACTTGCAGCCTAATCCTCAACTGTGATTAAAAGTGTTAATTACATTACTGAATTTTGAAAAGTATATTGCCTGAGGATTAATTCCCACTTTTAAATTTGACAGAAATAAATATGGGGTTTTTTTTTTGTTGTTATTTCTGGTAAAGAAAACAAAAATGTGATATATTAATCTTATCTTAGGTTAAGTCTCAAACTATTACAAAACATAACTTTCATCCAGTGCTGGTTCTATATTGAGGTATAATTAGATTAGTGTAAAATACTGGTCTTTATCAAAATATTTTCCTTTTTTTTCCCCTACAATGACTGAAATAAAGTCACTCAAATGCAAAAGAGAAAAAGAAAAAACAAAAAGTTTAACACTGATTATGACTTTGGAAACTACAAAGATTCAGTCTCCAAATCACTATTTCACTAAGTGGCATCAATCAAGGTACTTGACATCAGCTAATATAGTTGTAAGATACAAGAGGGTTTCAAAAATTCATGGAAACATGGAATTATTAGATAATGGAATTTCCCAATGAATTATTTGAAACCTCCTCATAGTGAAAATAATTTCTTCTACAAAGAGTGTGTCAAATCATGTGAAATTACAGACATGTGGTAACTACGATAGTGTTTTGGGTTTATTTTTTCTAGTTTGAGGTTAAAGCCATAGTTCTTAAAAGTTATAGCTAAAATATTAATATATTATGAGAGACAATAGCATATTAACAATCATGAGCCACAGCAAACAATCCCCATCTATTATTTTCCTATCTTATAGCAAAGATCCATTCAGGATGGTTACATATGACAGCATTTGCTAGACTCAGTAAAAATTGAGAGTAGGAAAGCTAGCAAGGCCCTGTAAGGTTTTTGATGTTAAGTCCTGTCCAGTCAGCAGATCCCATTAAGTTCTATGGGCTAAAAAACACATTAGGTGTCAAGTTTCAAAAACTCACAACAATGTAAGCTAGGAAAAATTTCTTCCTTTTACCTGCCATACAGAAGGATAAATCCCTAGGTAAAAACTTTGTTGAGTATGAGAAAGGAAAGATGTGTTGCCATTAAGAGTTAATGAAATAAACAGATATCCTATAAGTCTTACAGAAACGGAAGAGATATTCCATTAAAAAATTAAGGATGACTATCTTGAATAAGGTAAAGATAAATTTAGTTATAAATTTAATAATGAAGATGTTGCTGTTGTTGTTAGGTGCAATGTAGTCAGTACTGACCCATAGCGACCTTATGCACAGTAGAAAAAACACAGCCTGATCCTGGGCCAACCTCACTATTGTTGCCACGCTTCAGTCCATCGATGCTGCCACTTGGCCAATCCATCTCGTTGGGGGTCATTCTATTTTTCTCTGACCCTCCACCTTACCAAACATGACATCCTTCTCCAGTGACTGGTCCCTCCTAACAATAGGTCCAAAGT
>NW_006408547.1:7313622-7326795 GCF_000296735.1 Chrysochloris asiatica | reverse complement strand
GGAGGCAGAGATGGGGACATGGAGAGGGGGAGCAGCTGAGGACTCTAGATTCATGGACTAAGAAGAGAAGGACTAAGAACTGGTGGCTAGGAGCAGACTTGCTGAATGTGCCCTTTGGAGATGTAAGTTATTATATATGCCTGAGTGGGTTTTTTTGTTTGTTTGTTTTTAAAGAAAGCTAAATTGGATAGAGAGAAATACTTTTAACTGATGGTACATGGAGGGGACTATAATCAATGTAATTAACAAGGTATATGATTTGTTGAATGTAAAACTGATGATATGCCCCGTAAAGTTTCAATCTACAATAAAAACCTTAAATTAAAAAAAATAATAAAATGAAAAGTTCATTATCACTGTGAAATATTTTTTAATAGGTCTGTATCAAATCCATATCCAAAATGACACTAAAACAATTCACTTTGTAGCAGAATTTTAAGTTCTCCATTTCTATCAAGAACCATCCAAGGAGATACTGATCAGAATATTCACTAATGGCTGCCAGACTCTAATTATTTGGTTTCAAGGAATAGGAAACCATGGTTCATAGAAAAAAATAAGTCTTGTAGATTTTCTGTCTCTCGTGTTTCTGTCTTTCTCTTTTGTTACAGACACACACACACAAAAAGACCAGTAGTAGAATCTCAGATGATCCTTTGCAAGCTTTTAAGATTCCAGATACTACTTAATAGACAAGGAGAACATAAATTTTATGAACTATATTATGACAATTGATTGAATTGTCCCTGGAGACTATGACCATAAATCTGTAAGTCAATAAAAAGTAATATCATGAAGTGACTAGGTATATCTAAAAAGTATGAATATGTGTTGCCCCTAGTTGTTTTAATATATACATAAGACAACTGCCATCAAGACAAATCCATCTCAGCAACCCTATTTATAGAGGAGAATTGCCCCGCAGGCAGTAAATCTATGTGGAAGTAGACCATCAAGAGCCAAGACTAGGTATGACCTTTAAGTTACCAGCCAACTACTTCACCATTGGCCCACTAGGACTTTTTATACACACAGACACACGCATACATTTATTGTGAAATTATATACAGCATGTTCTTGCTGTTATGAAGTGCCATGAAGTTAATTCCAAATCACAGTGAGTCTGTTTAGTGTTCCTAATGAGTGACTGGTGTGCTTGAACTGCCTAGCTGTGGTTAGCAGTCCTGTGCTTATCCTATAGCCCCATACCAGGAATTTTAGCGTTTAAAAATATATTACTTTTCTTGCATACAACATACTTGCCTCAGTTGTAATACTCAAACTGTGCATACTTCACTCATATTTGTGCTACTTTTTCTAGTACCATAAGCAAAATTCACACTTACTGGACCCATTTAGGCTAAAGAAATTGCTGACAATATTGTCTTGAGATACTCTTTATCCTTGAATCGAAACTTTTCCATGAAAACACTGTCTACTTAAACATTTTTATTATTATTAAGTGCCATCAAGTCAGTTCCCACTCTTAGTGAACTATATAGGGTTTCCTGAGGAGCAGCTGGTAGATTTGAACTGCTGACCTTGTAGTTCACAATCCATTGCTCTTTTTAAATAATGATCTACCGTATTTAACATAGAAAATGCATGTGTTGCTTTTTTGTCAGCTGCTTACTCCCCCAATGTATTTTTGTAAGCACTTTTCTAATGTTTATATGCTGCTATAAAAAAAGTTGGAAGCACGGTGGCTTCATACAACACTGAATTGCAGAGCTTATTTTGTTATGTATTCTGTCGCCAAAATTTAAAATTTTTGAAAAGAACAACTTTCTAAAACTACAGTTTTATATCTTTTTTTGTATTGATTTTATAAAATATTGCATTCAATTTTTTTCAATGTTATGCTTCTCAAATTATGAATTTTATGGATATAATTTCCATCGGTGGTGGCCCCACACAGCCTGTAAAATTTAAACCATTCTCCTTAACTGGAAATTGAATGGCTAATCCCCCTCTCCCCTACCCCCCACCCCGCACCCCTCACACCACAATGTCTGCTTTCGCATCTCTATAGGAAAACCCTAGACTACATTGACATACTGTGCCCAGGGAAAATGACCTATGCCTTTCTTTATTGTTGTTGGTATTGTAAGTTGCTCCATTTCATATAGATCCAATAAATACCAAAACTATACTTTACTGGATCCGGCATTATCTTCACAATCAGTGCTATGTTTGGGTCCATTGTTACTATCATATCAATTCCTTCGACTTTACCAAATATGGTGCCTTTTTCTAACAAATGGTGTTTCCTGATAAAGTGTTCAATAAAAACAAGAGACTCCCACCATCGTAGCTTTTAAGGAGCATCTTGGATGCAATTCTTCTGAGACTAATTTTTATGTTCTTCTTGCAGTCCAGAATATAGTCAATATTCATTGTTAAGATCTTGATCAAGTACATCAATTCGTCTCTTTATCCTATTCATTGTTCAGGTTTTGAATGTATATAGGAATACTGAAAAGGCTGTGACTTGGGTCAAAAGCACTTTAGCACTGAAAATGACATCTTGTCTTTTCAAAAATTTAAAGATGCCTTTTGCAGTATAAAATCACTGATAATTTAAATTTTGTCTCCATTTATAATGATATTCTTTATTTGTCCAGTTGTGGATATTTTTGTTGTCTCCATATTTAGGCATACTCCATATTGAATACTGTTGTCTTTTTCAAGTTTTCTTTATTTTGGAAGAAATTTTCTAGGATGTACATATCAAATGTTTTCAATGAATTTTCCTTCAATTCAAATGCTTTGCTTTTGTTGAGTTACATATTTATATATTATATTCATTATTGCATAGTTATATTATATATGTGGATTTTTAAGATAACTAGCTGAAATATTCAAAGACCGAGAGTTAGACCATCCAAAGGGAAGAAAATGCTCAGCATTTCTCAAGAAGAAAACATGGAAGAAAAAGTTGAAACCTTGACTTGGAATGTTGAAGAATTCAGTGGGCAAACTATTAAATGATGTAAAAAGCATCAAAAGAGGGTAGAATATATAGAGTTTCTGTACCAAAAATAATTAGTCTATATTCATCCATTTCAGGAGGTGGTAGATGATTAAGACCAATTATACTAAAGGAAGAAATCCAAACTGCACTTAAAACATTAGTAAAAAATAAAACTCCAGGAATTCATGGAATACCAATTGAAATGTTTCAGCAAATTTTTGCAGTGCTGGAAATACTCACTAGTCTATGCCAAGAAATTTGGAACACAGCCAATGACTAGAAGAGATTCGTATTTTTTACTATACCAAAGAAAGGTAACCTGACAGAATGTGGAAATTATTGAGCAATGTTCTTAATATCACACACAAATAATTATTTGCTGACACCAGTTCAAAGCCAGTTTCAGCAGTACATCAACAGGGAATTTTAATTTTTTTTCTTTTCTAGGAACTAGTCAATTTTTCTAGGGGTCTTGGTGTGGCACTTTAGCATAAGCACTGGACTGCACCTGTCATGCCTCAGAAATCCTACACAGGGTCACAATGGGTGGGAACCAACTTGACACTTACCAGCAGTCTATTCTTTTACCCCATTATTTCTAGAGATCTTGATCAATTTTCTCTCCTTTGTGAATGAAAGCTCTTTCCCCCACATCCCTTATTTTAAGAACATTTAAATCTTTAGCCACCCCAATAATAATCAAAAAGAGAGCTGTCTTAATTTTCTTTTTTTATATAGCTTCCTTTTCATTTTTGTCTTTTGGGGATTTTCCTGATTGTATGCTAGCTTGTTCAGTAAATCATTCAGCCAACAAATCAGTTGCCATTACTTTGATTTCACTTCATGGATATTCCATGTGTATTTGATTTCACTTCATGGATATTCCATGTGTATTAGAGTAGATCTACTTTCTATAGGGTTTTCAGTTGCGGTTATCTTTCAGAAGTTAGACTCTAGGGCTTTCTTCTGCGACACCGCATGATAAATTCTGACCACCTGTCTTTTGGTTAGCATGGCAGCACTTCACCATTTAAGCTTCCTATGCACTCCTGATCATTTAAAGGCTCACTTCTTACAGCTTGTACAACATTTTCAAGGGCTTTATTGTGGTATATATGGTTTCTCTACATGCTGGTTCCCATGTTGCCTACTCTCTCTACTCATCTTTAAAAGCCAAAGGTCATATTTTCTGTAAGCGTTCCTACTACTGTTAAACTACTATCAGCTTTCCTCCCTTGAATTTATAATTATAGAATCTGAGTGTGGAGATCCCCATGACCTTCATAATCCTGCTTTAACAGTGCCCTGTCTCAGTATACTTCTTCGAGCCATAACATTCCAGTGTTGATAACCAACTCTTCACATTTTCATAATTTCCAACATGCTCTATAGGGCTTGTGTTGACTCACTCAAGTCTCACTGCCGTACCACTTTCCATTCGTTTTGCCCTATTTTTTATAGAATTATTTAAAAGGACATCAGCTTCAAAGGAATGGGTACTCTAAACATATGTGTATTTGATTTGCCTAATACCAGATGAGTATAGATACACAAAAAGTACAACAACAAAAACACATCTAATTCAGATAAATCTAAGATAAGCTACTAAAACAACAGCATAACAATGAAATTCTTTACATATAAAGCAAAACACATTATCTTTTTCAATGTGTGGGGAAGCACACCAAAGTTATTGTCCTGTCCCTTCTTTGTATGCTCTTATTTGTACTTAAGAGTAATTGCCTTCACATCTTTGATCCTAAGTGTTAAGGAATATCGATACAGATTTAGGGTTTAAGAGTCTTTTTAGCATCTTTAATTATTTATGATAATGATACTATTAATACCATATCTTAGGTGCAACATAAAGTTATACACGCAGTCCCAGGCTTACAACAAAATTCTGTTCTAACAACTGTGCCATGGGCCAGTCTGTCACAAGTCAAATATATCTTCTTTTTTTTTTTTTAGATTTTTATTATCACTATTTATATAAAACCAATTTTTATAATTGTCTTTAGCACTTGGCATGAGAATCATAACATCAGAAAATTTCATGCAGTATATATCACTAATCATAACCTGTAAAAACATAAAATAGCCATACAGTTATTAGTGGAGTTCACTAAAAGTCAGATAGGTACTAAGTTGAGGACTACCTGGGTGGAAGTTATTTTCTGTATTATGGCTACAATAAATTGTTTTCATTTCTATTGATTCTCAGAATAAGTTTGTAGTTTGATAGTTACCTTCATTTAAACTTTCTGTGTGTCACAAAGGCAATAATTCTAGAATGAAAGTTCTGGATTGATAAATGAACTTTATTTCCTGTCTCTTCATCCTTCAGGTAAAACTTCAATTGTCTCCAATGATTCAAATATAACAAATGGCATTTTTGAGCTTTGAGTTAGTTATCATTGGTGACTGTGGCTATTTCATTGTGCCCTGGAGACTGTTCCAACTCATAGTCACAATGTATAGGATTTCTGAGGCTGTGGATTTTTATGTGAACAGAAAGCTGCATCGTTCACCCCTGGAGCCGCTGGTAGAATCCAACTACTGACCTTGTGGTTAGCAACCCAACCCACTAATCTACCAGGGCTCCTTTAATTATCAGTAACAAGCTATAATTACTACCTTTTTTTTCCTAAATAGTACTCATAGGTTGAAATTATCTAATTAGATAATTCATATATCATTCATTATTAGCTGTTGATCCAAGGATGCACAGTTGTTCTTCAGCTCCTGTGGGGTATTGGTTTCAGGAACCCCCTTACCCCATGAATGGACTCCTAGTATGGCACTGTAATATAAGCAATGGACAACAAACCACAAGGTCAGTGGTTCAAACCCACCAACTGCTCCTCAGAAAAACTATACAGGGTGATTATGGGTAGGAATCAACTTGACTACACTTAACAATAGCACTCCACGATATGAAAATCTGCAAACATTTATAAAATTGCATTATATTTGCATATAACCTATGCACATACTCATGTATACTTTAGATCATCTAATGTTGTTGTTATTAATAAGTACCATCGAGTACGTTCCAACTCACATCAGCCCTGTATAGGGTTTCTGAGGAGTGGCTAATGAATCTGAACCACTGACCTTGCAATTCAAAACAACATTGTGGTCCAGGGCTTTATCCCGTAGCACCACACCACATCATCTATAGATCAATTATAATACATGATACAATGTCACTATGAATTGACTGGAAGGCACTTAACAACAACAATATCAGTACAGTGTAAGAGCCTTGAGTAGTGCTGTAGGATAAACACTGGACTAGTAACCACAGGGTGGGTACTTCAAACCCACCAGCTACTCTCAGAACCACTCTACAGGGTCACGATGAGTCAGAACTGACTCAAAGGCACACAACCACAACAATGCAAAGTAAATACTATGCAAATAACACTTACTGCTTCGGGGATTGGTTTTGGCCACTTAATCACTTTAAAAATTTTTTAAATCAATTTTTTTATCTTGAATCTGAGGATGTGGAGCCATGGATAAAGAAGGCCAACTGTATTATCTTACAATGCTGATTCTATAAATACAATGGTAGGTGCTAGAACAGCAAGTATTTAAGATCTTTTATAAAATCTGACAATTGTTTAGTTAAACTGAGTTCTTTCCCTGGCTAAAAGTCAAACTAAGTTTAGAATGTTTAGGTAACTAAAGTGCAGAAATAAAAGTAGAAGGACTCAAAACAAACTATCTGTGTCTTTAAAATGTCTGTAAAAGATATTCCAGGCCACCCTTACTTGCACAACATTCTAAATCCCAGCAAATCTGTTTTCTAACTTACTTTTGTTTTGTTTAAGAACAGAATTTTATCTTCTGATCCAAGAGTTACCTACACTATTGTGACTACCTCCATCTGTTTACACAAACAAAACGAAAACAAAGTCCTGCATCCTTTACGTCAATGTTGAAAGACACAGGGATTCATATCAGTGAAACTTTAAGGTACAACAGCTCTTATCAATTCATATAGTTTAATCCTTCTTTTGTGTATCAGCCAAATACAACAACATTTTACAGTGTAACTAAGAGAAGAGGAAAATGACCCTGTATTTGAAATCCAACAGCAGAATAGTGGGAGGATCTGCTTTTTCTCACTGTCACTTTGTAAACCGTTGAGCACTAGGAATTTTTCAACTTTTCACTGACACTACCCAACTCAGAACGTTTTCCACTTCTCTTTCCTTAACAGGGGTTTGGTGAATACTAAAGTTTTAATTTGAAATTAAAATTTGGAGATAGTATGTCATGTTTATAAATTCAAAGTTATCTATGAACTATTGCCCTGGAGCCTGAAGATAACCTAGACTGAGACATATGGATTTTATATGAGATATAGAACTTTGGGATTTTATGGAATCATATAATTTTAGAACAGAAAAGGGCCCCAATGAATTATTTAATTCAATTACTTAAATTTTACAGAGGCAACTGAGGCCTGGGAGGTAAACTTCTTTAGAGATCCAGTCTAGCCAGCGAAAGCTGGGATAACACTGAAGTGGTGTTCAAAGAAACAGCCAAGGAATGAATGAAGGAAGGAATGGAAATGCCGATTTGTAGTCCACTTATCTTGTATATTATTTGGGTTTTGATTTCAATATGCCACATTGACTTCAAGCAAAGCCTTTGTCATTTTAACTTTCATCCTTCAGCAATTTAATTTCTAAAAATATTGAATTTGAATACATGTGTTGATTATTATTGTTGTTGCTAAGTGCTATTGAGTCTGCTCCAACCCATAGCAACCCTGTGTTTGGTTTCCAAGGAGTGGCTGGTGAGCTTGAACCACTGATCTGGTGGTTCAAACCAACCTTGCTGTTCAGCACATTAGCCCACAGCACCACACCATTATACTCATAAATTAAGGCTCTATTTTACTTATAAGTTTTGCATTTTAAATATATTTAATAGAAATTGTATTACTGTAGTGGATTTATTGGATTTGGTTATCCATACAACCAACCATTCATTAAAAAAATTCTTTCTTAAACATACCTTAAATTTTATCAACTTTTCCAGTATAAGATTATACAAGTATTTTTAGTCCAAGCAAAAATTTTAAATTTATATGAATTTCAAAAATTGCATATTACATATATATACATATGCAAACTGTTTTTCAGTTTTTCTTTTTATAGTTCTTTTTTATAGTTTATATATCCCTATAAACTATAAAAAGAAAAAAAAATTAAAGACTTTTTTTTTAATAGTTTATATATAGGAGTCTTCATGTGACGCTGTGGGCTAATGCATCAGACTGCAAAGGTAATTTGAACTGCAAGGTCGGTGGTTCAAGCTCACCAGCTGCTCCTCGGAAGCCCTATACAGCAGGGACGCTATTGGTCAGAATCGACTTGACGGCACTTAACAACAACATATACATACAGCACTGATAGTTTGTTTTTCAGAAAAGGAAGAAAAGCTGTTATACTTTCAAAGATGTAGGATCCTATATGTATGCCATGTATACAACCATTACTGTGTGATAAGTTTTCTGTATTTGATTCCTTATATCTCACCATTCATAATTATTATATTAAAGGGTCATGGGCTGGTGTTCAGAAATAATTACAAGGCCTTTTTATTCTCTTAGTCTGGAAACTGCTGAAAGCTGTTCATCACCAAAGCAACACTCTAGCCAGCACTGGCATGTGGGAGTGATTGTGTATGATGTGTATGGCTGATCAAGATGGGCCTCCAGCATGGGAGAAGACAGTTCATCCACTGAACCACCACTGACTACTATTGCTCCGACTACTGGGGGGAAACAAACCACTTGTGGTTAATTCCAACTCCTGGCAATACCCATATACTACAGAGTGGAACTACACTCCATACGGTTCTCAAAGCTGTGACTTTTCAGGAAGCTGTTTCTTCTAAGGCACCTCTTATTGATTTGTTTCACCAACCATACTGTTAGTAATTAAACTCTTAACTGTTTGTGTTTCCAGAGACTCCTCTACTACCATTGTTGTTAGATGCCCTCAAGTCAGTTTCAACTCATAGCAATCCTATTTGAAACAGAATAAAATACCGCCCAGTCCTGTACCATCCTCAAATTGATGTCATGTTTGAGTTCATTGTTGCAGCCAACTGTGCAAATCTATCTCCTTAAGGCTCTTCCTCATTTTCGCTCATCCTCTAGTTTACCTAGCATATGCTCTGGTAGTGTAGTGGTTACGAATCAGGCTGTGAGCCGCAAGGTCAGCAGTTCGAAACTACCAGCGGTTCCGCAGGAGAAAGATGAGGCGGTCTACTCCCGTAAAGATTTACAGCCTCGGAAACCCTGTGTAGGGTTGCTATGAGTCGGAACCGATTACACGGCACTTAACAACAACAACAATGTCCTTTTAGGGACTGGTCCCACCTGACATCATACCTGCAGGATGAAAAATGAAGTCATCGCATCTTGCTTCTAAGGAACATACTTGCTGGTAAAATAACAAGAAGCCCTGGTGTTGCAATGGGATAAGCACTGGGCTGCTAACTGCAAGGTCAGTGGTTCAAATCCATCAGCTGCTCCACAGCAGCAAGAGGCTGTTAGCGCTCATAAGATTTAGTCTCAGAAACCCTATGACACAGTGCTAGTCTGCACCTTAGGATTGTTTAGAGTTTGATTCCACTTGATGGCTTGAAGTTGGGTTTAACTTGCTTTACATGTAATAACATGTTTAGTCATCACAGAGACACTATCACATGACTATTATTTTTATCTTTACTCCTCATTGGAGTATTATATAGCTACCAAGAGAGTTAAGATTCAAATTCCGACAGTCTTGTACTACTTTTTTATGTTGTGTTAGTAAGAGCTTTATCGGTGAACAGAACTGTAAGTTTAATAGAAAGAAGAACACAATGCAGTGGTTAGACCTTATTCTTTTGTAGCAACTAGTTAGGCAGTTGATCTGAGCTTGTTTACATTAACAAAGTGAACCATAAGTTCAGACTTGTATGCGAGCTTCAACAGTGGAAGCCCTAGTAAAATCAGAGCCCAGTGGTGTTTCTTGAATCATATCACATTCTGGTCTGGAAAACATAGTTGCAGCTTACCAAAATTGATGAAATTTAAGTATGTATCTTATAATCATGAGAAAAATACTAATATATTGCTAATTGTGTGTTAGTGGTTGCAGTTCTAGTGTGGCACTAGCGTATGCACTGGCCTGCTGACCACAAGATTGGCAGTTCAAACCCAATAGCCACTCCTCATTTAACAACAATTCTGTATTCCTTAGTATGAAACAAAGCATCAAATACTTCTACAATAATACTTCATTTTAAATAGGTTTTGATTAAGAGAATATATGTTGTTACTGTTGTTTAGTGCCGTACGGCCAGTTCGACTTATAGCGACCCTATACAGGGTTTCCAAGGAGAGGCTGGTGGGTTTGAACTGCCAAACTTGCAGTTAGCAGTCCAGTTCTTTATCCTACAGCACCTAAATAGGAGATTGGCAAATTGTAAAAGAGAACTCAAATGATTATCAGGAATATAATACAGAAAGTAAAATAGATGGAAATTATGAAAAAGTTTAGGAGACACAGAGAAAAATGTGAAGAAATAAAAACATCTCAGAGGAACTAATAGAAATAATCTTCATTATTACTATTTAAAAAGAAATGCCTGAGAATTTTCACAAACAAACGAAATAATACAACTCACAGACTCAGAAAGCCCCAAAACTGCTCAACAGCATGAATTGTGAGGAAAAATGAGATTGAAACTGTAAAACCTGAGGTCTTAAAAGTAGCCAAAGATATAAGAATATTTAACTCAAACAGTATGTCTGATAAATTCAGAACTGACTTTTTTCAAGAATAAGATGGGGGAAAAAAATCCAAGAATGAATATATTTAATATGCTAAAACAATAGTTAATTTATAATTTTTCAGCATATATCTCATTTTTAGGAATGAGAGGAGATAGTGACATTCCCTGGGGGAAAAAAACCACAAAAACTATGAGAATAAGTTACCAATAGGTCTCAAGGACAAAACAATTGTAAACTGTGTACAGTACTTTAGAGAGAAACAGATTATTCCTAGATCTAAGGTACAAGAGAAAATATGGACAAAACTGTTGCTAATTATGTAGACAAGTCTAAACAAATATTGCTTGTACATCATCTTGTGACTGAAAAATAGAATTTACATATATGACAATACAAGAACTTATGCCAAAACACAGAGAGTTAGTGACTGATGCACTTTTCTTATAACACAAATGGAATGTAAACTTATTAATTTTTAGGTTAAGGATGCCCATTATATCTTTCTAACAACAGCTAAAGGAAGAGAAACAGATATATAACTTCCAATTTACCAGAGTGTGAAAAAGCATGTTAAACCACAAAATTATCTGTCATATGCAAAAAAGATAGGAAAATATAGATAACATTAGGATAACGAAAGAATACAAAATAGAAGTTTTGTACATAGACCCAAATGTTAGCAATTAATTTCAATAACAAACACTTATACAGAAGTAAAATAATAATAAAAATTTCAGGAAAATAAAAAAGATAATGTCCAAACATATGCTACTTTAGAGATCTGTTTATCTATCTACACACATATGTATATATTATGGCTAATATGAAAGTTTGTTAAATATGTTATTGTTTTATGCCACTGAGTTGTCAGAACAGAAGGAAACACTGCCCAGTCCTGCATCATCCTCACAATTGTGACTCTGATTAAATCCACTGTTTCAGCCAATGTGTCAGTCTTTTTCTCTGACCCTCAGACAAGCAAGTTGTCCTTCTCCAGGAATCTGTCACTCCTAATAGCATGCTCTTTCATTCTTGTCATTCTTGTCACTGTAATGACCTTTTGCTTTCTTCACATATGATGGTCTTGATATAATCCCAAAACTAGTGTGATCTTGGTCATAAATGTTCAATGCATCAAAACTATTAAAAAATTTTTACTATAAAATCATAGAAATCTGCATGCCACCACCTAACATAGATGAACCTTAAGGACATTATGTTGAGTGAAATTAGTCAGTCACAAAAGGAGAAACACTACATAGGACCACTACTGTAAAAGACTAAGAAAAACAACCCATACTAATCCAGTAAAGTGGATTCTTTGCTGGTTGCTGGGATGTACGGGTGCAGTGAGGGGAGGGAGGGGAAGGTGGAGCACAGGGCAGGGAATAGACACAGGACAGTTTGGGGAGGGGGGCAATATACAAGAAGGGAGAGGGGAATGGAAGAACAAAGAGATGGGAGAACAATTAGGCAGGTTTGAATGAGCTAAATGGGACAGAGGTAAATAATGATGTATGAACAACCTTGAAACAACAGGGCTCTGGGATACAGAGATTGAGACATGGTTGGAATGGGGAAAAGGAGGGAATAATGTTAAGCAGCTTGGCTGTCTTTTGAATCTTGGTTTTCCTTGCATTATATTATAAAATAGACACTGGAGGGGGAGAGAAAGGAATAGCCAGAAACATCACCATAGAAAGCTTGTTAAGTCCGTCTTCTGCCTATTCACTGGCTACAACGTGTCCAGTGAAGGAGGCTTCCTGCAGAGCCTGTGCATTACATAAGACTATAGGTGGAAGCCTGAACCACATCCAGATTTTCAGAGATGGGAAATTTCCACTTGAAAGGACGAGCAGACCAGCCTGGAGCAGCTAGATGAACAGAAGATACTTCTTGAAAGAAAGACCTACAGAAAAAAATATAAAACAATACAGGCAGACCGACTGTTACTACAAGAACAAGCAAGTTGCTTGCCCAGGAGACATCAAGGTAAGTGGTTGGGTCCCCTCAGTACAAACTCTCTTCCAAGACTAAGACTCAATGGGAATACATACTCTGATTGGTGACCACGCTTGTCACCCATAAGGGGAAGTGAGGGAAAAACAGCAATGAAGCAGCGAGATAAGCCCTACAATGTTCAATAGACTCCTGTGAACCCGGGTGGAGACCTGGTCAGCTAGCAGTGTGGCAAGACCTGGAGACTCTTGGGCCCAGAGTCAGTGACATAGCCACAGAGGACTAGAGTGGAGAGTGAAGCATCCAGCTGATATAAAGAGAGGGGATATGTGCAAGAACACCCACACTTGCAGATAATACCCACTTGACCTGGCTTCAATGACTGAATGATCAGAGCTCAACCAGAAGAAGAAAGAAGAGGGAAAAAAAG
>NW_006408547.1:7312469-7313522 GCF_000296735.1 Chrysochloris asiatica | reverse complement strand
TGACATCTTTGCTCTTCAAAACTTTAAAAAGGTCTTGTGCAGCAGCTTTGCCTAATGCAATACATTGTTTGATTTCTGGACTGCTGTTTCCGTGAGTGTTGATAGTTGATCCAAGAAGAATGAAGTCCTTAATGGAGGTAGGACACACTTAAATATTTTTCTAAGGGCTAACCTATTTTTAAATATATGAAACAATTTGTATCTGCAGTGTTTCTTTAATTACTCAAGCTTAAAAAAAAAAAAAAGTAGTTGTATATATGATGCATTATTTGAATTATTTCCTATAACATATTCCACTTCATAATGAATGCATCCATTAAACAGTGACAATCATAATTAGTAAATGATTATATAAAGGATTAGAGAAATGCTTAAAGGAGTATAATAATTGCTTTTTCCTTCTTAAGAAAAGTTTATGAGAACAAACAAGATGGCGGATCGGGTGGAAGTGCAGTAAGGAGCTCCGTCAGCAACAACACAGAATACCCAACCAAGCAGACTCAGGGGATGATGTAAGAATGCTGAACCACATATAAAGGAATATTTAGAAGGTTGGAAGGCTTACAGCTGGAAGAACTTGTGGCAGAAGCAAGAAATCCATTGCTTTCTACTTTGGGACATTCAGCTGCTCCAGGATCTGCCATCTTGGGTGAGACCAAGTGGGGGAAGGATCGGAGCAGCCACAGACACCTAGCAGAACCGCAGATATAAAGGTGTGGACATTCTTTTCTTTTCGTATCTGTTATTGGTCCCTTGCTGTCTGGGCACCTCCATTCTAGTGACTATAGAGGTGCCTGACCTAGTGGATATCCCAGCCCCACCCTCGGAGGGTTGTACTATGCATGCACACAGATCTCCTTGAAATTTAAAGAGACAGTTTCCACTTAAAACCAAATGGCCACAGCCGGCCCTGAACTGTTTATACCTAGAAAAAAGGCCTGAATGGGGATTGTGGAGTGGGACAAGCAGACAAAAAAGGATAGTCCGAAAATGAAATCCTAAGTTACGTCAAAATGACCAACAGTGACATCTTGAAATTTCTCAAGAAGAAGA
>NW_006408547.1:7282504-7306919 GCF_000296735.1 Chrysochloris asiatica | reverse complement strand
TGAGGGTTGGAAATGTAAAGGTAGATATTTTATAGCAAGGAGGAGAGTGATTAACTTTTCAGTCTAGGAGCGGAGGTCCCTAGGATCATCAATGGACAAAAGTGGAGAGCGGGACCCTACCCAGATAAGCAGTGATGCCTGAGATGGAGGCAGAGACGATGACGTGGAGAGATGGTGCAGTTGGGGACTTGAGATCCAGAGAGGGAGAGGGCCTGTGTGTTGACCACCGGGGGTGGGGGCAGGCTTGCAGGGTATACCCTTTGGTTGCTTGGTGATGCATTGGATTGTAACTGTGTCAATGAAACAATATATGATAGAATGAGTATAAAATTAATGTCCTCCCATGTAAACTATCACATAATTCACATTAACACATTTATAAAAAAATCATAGAAATCTTTCTTATACAAAAATATCAAAATGTGAATCTACTGTTTTCTACATGTCCTCCATCTAGGTCTATACATTTCTAAAGGTGGTGCTTCCATGTCTCTAAAGTTTCCTTGAAGCCTTTTGTGCTCATCCTTTATTCCATGTCAAAATGGCAGTTTGAGCATCCTTGAGAAACTTAAACCTTGTTTTTTAAGAGTGGGAAACAAAAAGGAGTCTGAAGGAACAAAGTCAGGGCTGCATGGTAGATGGGGTAAGATATCCCCAACAAAATTCCTGTAGGAAAACAAAGGATCATTAAAAAGATAGGAAAGATAGACTTGGAGATGAAAGAAAGAAGAGGAAGGACTAGTTGGTCCAAAGTGTGGTGAGACCTTGGGACTCCTAAGCCCATAGACAAGGACATAGCTACAGAGGGCTAGAGCTGAGAGTGAAGCATCCAGCTGAAGTAAGGGGAGACACACATAGCATCCAAACTTATAGATAGTACCCATTCGACCTAGCTTTGATGACTTGATGATCAGAACTCACCTGGAGGAATATATAAAAAAAACACAAGTTTTTGATAAAGAAAACAAGTGTAAATTGCTACAATTTGATGAACTTGACCTACACTTATGGATATAATAGCTGAAAATACCAACTGAGAGGTAAGGAGTCTTCACATCAAGTATTAATTCTATCACCTTCTGTATACAAGGTTGAGAGGGATGGGTAACTTAGACATTGGCTACCTAAAATGGGGTGAGGGGGGCTATAAAGACATGTAGTGACTGACTTACAAGTTTTCAAGAAGGAGTTCTAGTTAAAGAGTGTGCAGGGGAAGATAGTATACCCACTGAATAATTTTCATCCTATCTAGACAGGTCTTGTGAAAAGGGATTGGGACAAAGTTCTTATGATTCCATAGTGAGTAAGTGTTATCATAACTAATTGTGACTGTCACAACAGTAAAGGTAGAAGTTCTGTAACAAAAAGTGGGGAGCAGCTAATCGTACATTCCAGGAACAGAGGACCTTAGGACCATCAAGGTAGAAAAGCACTAGTGGAATGTGGGACTGTATCCCGAGAAGCAGCGACACCAGAGATGGAGGCCCAGATGAGGACATGGAGAAATAGAGCAGCTAAGGACTCTAGAGTAATGGAAAGAAAAAGACTGTGTGCTTGTGTCCAGGAGGCAGGCTTACAGAATGTGCCATATGGTTGTTAAAAAACAGATAGGATTTTTTTTTTAATTCATCAAATTCTTTATTATTCATTAACTTTTCATAGTATTCCATTGTCTGTATGTACCAGAGCTTGTTTATCCCTTCATCTGTTAATGAGCATAAAGGTTGCTTCCATCTCTTTGTTGTTGTACATAACATTGCAATGAACATAGGTGTACATATATCTATTTGTACCCAGCTCTCATTTCTTCAGGATCAATACCTAGCAGTGGGATTATTAAATCAAATGGTATTTCTATTCCCAACTTTCTAAGGAAGTGCCATGCCATTTTCCACAGTGGTTGCACCATTTTACAGTCCCACTATTTGTGTATGAAAGTTCCAATCTCTCCATATCCTCATCAGTTTTTGTTGATTTCTGTCTTATAGAGCTTTACTATTGTTGCTGAGGTGAGATGATATCTCATTTTAATTTTTATAGTGAATTGAGTGAAAGTTTATAGGGCAGATCATCAGTTTTACATTCAACAAATCATATACAATGATTACAATCCCTTCCACGTACCTTCAGTTAACAGTATTTCTCTCTTCATCTTAGCTTTTTTGTTTGTTTGTTTGTTTTTAAACTCAGGCAGATATAATAATTTACACCACCAAAGGGTATATTCTGCAAGCCTACCTTCTGGCTGCCAGCTCTCAGTCCCTCTCTTTCCATGAATCCAGAGTCCTCAGCTGCACCCTCTCTCCATGTCCCCATCTCTGCCTCCATCTCTGGTATTGCTGCTTCTCTGGATAGAGTCCTGCATTCTGCTTGTGCTCTTCTCCCTTGATAGTCCTAGGGTCCTCTGCTTCTGGACTGTAAGATCAACTACTCCCCCATTTTTGATACAAAACTTCTACCTTTACAACTGTGACAGTCACAATTAATCATGATAACAATTACTTACTATTGAATCATAAGAATCTTATCCCCATCTCTTTTCACTAGACCCATCTAGACAAGATGAAAACTATTCAGTAGGGACTCTATCTTCCCCCACATAGTCTTAAATTAAACTACTTCTTGAAAATTTGTAAGTCAGTCACTTTGTGCCTTTATCGCCCCCTCATTTTATTTTATTTATTTAAGTTTTTATTGTGAATTGGGTGATAGTTTACGTGGGAGAACATCAGATTTACATTCATCCTATCGTATTTCATTTCATTGCAATGATTACAATTCCCTCCATGCATCATTATTCAAGAGCATTTGCTTTCATTCCCTCTGGGTGTTTTTTTTTTGTTTTTTGTTTTTGGATGTACACCAAAGCACTCAGGAATATACAACCATTCAAACAACCAAAGGGCCAAAAGGCACACCCAGCAAACCTGTCCCCTGGCCATCAGCATCCATCTCCTCTCCTTCCCTGAGTCCAGAGTCCTTAGCCATTCAATATCTTCACATCATCTTCTCTTCCTCCTCCTCTGGTGTCACTGCTTCTCTGGATAGGATCCCAGACTCCACTCTTCTCCCTTGATGGTCCCAGGGTCCTCTGCTCCTGCACTGCAACATCAACCACTCCCCTACTTTTGTTATGATAACAATTATTCATTATTGAACCACAAGAGTCTTATCTCCATCTTCTTTCACAGACCCTGTCTGGACAGGTTGGAAACCACTCAGTGAAGATTCTACCTTTCCCCGTAACCTCTGAAACTAGGCTCCCTTTTGAAAGCTTGTAAGCCAGTCACTTTGTCCCTTTGTAGCCCCCCCCCCCCCCCCATTTTAGGTAGCCATTGTCTAAGTTGTCCATCCCTGTCAATCCCGTGTACCAAGGGGGTGGGAATGATCCTCGCTGTAAAGGTTTGTTCCCTCTTTGGGGCTACTACATCCATAAAAATAGGTCAAGTTCACCAAATTGTAAGAGATTACTCTTTTTTTCCTCCTCTTTCTTCCTCTAGTTGAGTTCTGATCATCAAACCATAGAAGCCAGGTAAAACGGGTACTATCTGCAAGTATGGGTGTTCTTGTGCATCTCCCCTCACTTCATATCAGCTGGATGCTTCACTCTCTGCTCTAGTCCTCTGTGGCCAGGTGCCTATTCCTGGGTCCAGGAGTCCCCAGGTCTCACCCAATCATCTATTTTGTCTACTTTTGTTTGTGTAATTTTCACAATGTTTGGTAGTCTGTTTGTTCCCGGCCTTAGAGCCCTTAAATTTGTTCCATTTTTTTCACTGATGGCTTTATAATTCTGGGATTCACATTTAGGTCTTTAATCCATGCTGAGTTGTTTTTGTATATGGTATAAGATAAAACTCTTGTTTCAGTCTTTTGTGTATTGATTTCCAGTTCTGCCAGCACCATCTGTTGAAGAGACTATCTCTTCCCCATGCAATATACTTAGGCCCTTTGTTGAAAATCTGTTGGCTGTATGTGGATGGGTAAATTTCTGGAGTCTAGATTCTGTTTCATTGATCTATGATCTTTCATTGTACTAGTATCAAGCTGTTTTGACCACTGTAGCCACGTAGTATATTTTTAAATCAGGGAGGGAGAGGCTTCCAACTTTATTCTTCTTCTTAAGCAATGCTTTGCTTATCCTGGGTCTCCTTCTTTTCCATATAAAGTTTGTAATTGTTTTTCCATCTCTTTGAAGAATGTCATTAGAATCTGGATTGGGATTGCACTGTATGTATAGATTTGGGCAGTATTGACATTTTCACAATGTTAAGTCTTCCCACGCAGGAACATGGTATATTCTTCCACTTTTGTAAGTCTCTTTTGATTTCTTGTAGTAATGTTTTGTAGTTTTCTTTGTATAGGTTCTTTGTTTCTCTAATTAGATTTATTCCTAGATATTTCATCCTTTGGGCAGCTATTGTAAATGGTATTGCTTTCCCAATATCCTTTTCAGCACTGTCATTACTGGTATAGAGCAGTGTAAATGATTTTTGTATGTTGCTCTTATACCCTGCCACTTTGCTGAATCTTCCAATGAGGTCTAGTAGTTTTTTTACTGAGTCTTTTGGATTTTCTATTTATAGGATCATATCATCTGCAAATAGAGTTTTACTTCCTCTTTGTCAATTTGGATGCCTTAAATTTCCTTTTCTTGCCGTACAGCTCTGGCTAAGACTTCCAGCACATTAAATAGGAGTGGGGACAAAAGGCATTCTTGTGTGGTTCCTGTTCACAAAGGGAAGACTTTCAATTTTTCTCCACTGAGAGTTATGAAGGCTGTTGGTTTTGTATATACGTTCTAAATTATATTAAGGAAAGGAAGAAAATACTTTGAACACATTTTCAGGAGGACATCTTACTTGGTTGTTGTTGTTGTTGTTGCTAAGTGCCATTGAGTTGGTTCTGACCCATAGCGACCCTGTATAAGGTTTCTGAGGAGCGGCTGGTGAGCTTGAACCACTGACCTTGCAGTTCAAATGGCTTTGCAGTCTGGCGTTGGTAAAGGGTCAGAAAAAAAAGAGGTGAACACGCAATGAGATGGCAAAAAATTCTGTAGAAATCCTTGCTTATTCATTGTCATTACTGAAAGATTGTTGTTGTTGTTTAGTGCAGTCGAGTTGGTTCCAAACCATAGCGACCCTGGACCAAGTTTCCGAGGGGAGCAGCTGGTGAGCTTGAATCGCCGTCCTTGCAGTTCAAACCAACTTTGTAGTCCAGCGCATTAACCAACAACGCCACACCAGGACTCCTAATTTCCTGGCCTTTTGTTCAACAATACAGTTTTCCATTTTCTTAAAACTTTGTCATAATAAGCTCCTATGATCATGTGCTATGTACTTTGAGAAAATCTATCACAATTACCCCTTTGTAATTTAAAAAAAAAAAAAAAAGTATCGTAACAATCTGAGCAGAACTTTCTATCTTGAGTTTAACTGTCCTAGCATGTTTCCTTGGAAGCTTGCAAGTCACTGTTTTGATTGGACCCTTTTTATTTGTTGAAAGGCACTTTAAGGAGACTAACATGCACATATTACTAAGAGACATCATCTGCAACCATCTACAAAATGCAGAGACATGTTTAAACGTGTGCATATATGACATAGGAAGCCCTGGTGTGGCGTGGTAGGGTAAGCACTCGGACCTTAAAGTCAGTTTGAACTGCAAGGTCAGCGGTCTAAACTCACCAGTCGGTCCTCAGAAACCCTATGCAGGGTCATTAAGAGTTGAAATTGATTCAATGGCACTTAGTAACAACAACAATATATGAACTAGTACGCTAGAAGCTATAGTTTGTTATTTACCTTAATTATTGTATACTAAGGAATGCCAAGAAATGCTTTGGGTTTCCAAAAGCAGGAAGAGAAAAGTAAAGAATCTTTTGCTTGAGAACAGAGAGACAGGAGTACTGCTAAAACTCTGAATTCAGACTCCTACCCTTTAGAATTGTGACAATGAATTTCTGTTCTTTAAAGCCACCAGGGTTCCTGATTTAGAGGGTCTTGACTGGGATCCAGATAGCTATTTTTCTATCATATATAGATATATATTTTGTGTGTGTGTGTGTGTGTTTTATATAGAAGAAAAATCCTAATCACCTTCAAGAATCACATATTTCTTCTTCTACAACATTAGCAGCTGTATCCAGTGGAAGCCTGTATTAGATTCTTAAGGCTGCCCTAACAAAATACCACAAACTGTTCTGGAAGGCTTGTGGTTGTTGTTATTTTGTTAGCTGTTGTAATGTCAGCTCTGACTCATGGTGACCATGTGTACAACACAGGGGGATCCTGCCAGATCTTGTTCCGTCTTCAGTCTTTGCTATCTTTGAGTTCGTTGTTGTCATCACTGTGGCAATATATTTTGCTGGGAGTTTGCCTCTTTTTTTTTTTTTTTTTTCCCCCTGCCTTTTTCCTGATCGTGTAGTCCGGGTGTATAGTCCTGGTGTGGTGCTGTAGGATAAACACTGGACCACAAGGTCGGTTTGAACTGCAAGGTCATTGTTCAAACTCACTAGTTGTTCTTTGGAAACCCTTTACAGGGTGGCTATGAGTCAGAACCACTTGACAGCACTTAACATTAACAATACTGGTGTGGGGATGTAGGATAAGCACTGAAATCGTACACAGTGTCGCTATGAGTCACAACCGACTCAACAGCATACAAGAACAACATTGAAAGAAAAGAAAATCCAATTAAGTAGTCAACTAGAGTTAAGAGTTTACTGAATGAGAACCTGTGAGTAGGGAGCACCTCAAACTGAAAATGGTGAGGAACCTTGAGTTTAAAAAGTTCTTGTTATTGTTTTTTGTTACTGTTAAGTGTCACGAGTCATTTCCAACTCATTGTGACCATGTATAGAGTTTTGAGGAGTGACTGGTGAGTTTGAAATGCTGACTTTGTAGTTCAAACCAACATTGAGACCCAGTGCTCATTCATAATGTCCACTTAAAGCTTAGATTCTCTTTGCTTTGACTGGTTAATCCTATTTAACTTTTTTGTTGTCTGGGGAAAGTTGATCACTAAATGATATTCTGGTTTATCTTGATTTGGTGGATATTGCTAACTCTTGCAGATAGATATTGCTGGCTCATGCTAACTCGTGCTGATATGTGAAACTTGCCTATAATTTCATTGTGTTTAAAGCTACTTTTTCTAAGATTTGGTCTTAATGACTAACTTGTTTGGCTCTTGGCCCACGGAAGTCATTTTAGCTCTTGCCTGTATAAAATTTTAACACAAAACATTTCACTATATTTTTGTTGTTGTTGTGAATCTATGAAACAAAGATGAATTTCAATTTTATATTTTATGATCTTTAATTACTTTTGTTAAGTTGCATATTTTAAGGAATCTATTTTAATTTTGTTGCAAAATGTATTGGCATAAAGTTCCTCATGCTGTTGCTGTTAAGTGGCGTCAACATGGTTCCAACTCATATCTACCCTCTACAGGGATTCTGAGGAGTTGCTGGTGAGCTTGAACTGCCAACTTTGAGGTTCAAACTGATCTTGCAGTCCAGTGCATTAACCCACAGCACCATACCAAGACTCCAAAGCTCCTCATAATATGCTTTTATTCTTTTAATATTTATAAGATTTACAGTGTTTTCCCAAAATTGCTTCTTGATATAGATAATATATATTTCTTCTCCTTTTTTCGTAATTAATCTTGCTAAGGTTTTATCAGATATGCTAGCATTTTCAGAAACCCTAATTAAGACTTTGTTAATTTTATTTAATGTTTCTTTTTATATTATATTGTTATTCTGTTCTCTTAATTAAGGAATCTTGGTGGCACTGTAGGATAAGTACTGGACTGCTAATCACAGGTCAGCAGTTCCAACTCACTAGCTATTCCATGAGAGAAAGATGAGGCTTTCTGCTCCAGTAAAGATTTTCAGCCTTGGAAACCCTGTTTAGGGTAATTTGAGTCACAATCAACTCAATGGCAGTGGGTTTGGTTTTGGATTCTCTTTAATTATGTCCTCTCATTAATATTCCAACAACACCTAGCACAATCTTTAATCCTTCGTTCTCTATGGATCATCCTAGATGCAATCTATGAACTGAATGATCAATTTCAAATACAGCTTCTCCAAGCATTCCCCATTTCTCTCAGCGTAAATGACAATATTTTTATCATGACTTTCAAGGTCTAATATCATCTGACTTTGTCTGCTGATCTCGCTGACCTTACCTCTCTGCCCTTGTCTCCCTGGCTTTGTTCTTTCAGATCTCCCTGGCCAACTATTGCTTCTTGAAGACCCCAAGCAATCCTACCTCAGTGCCTGTGCCATTATCTCTACTTGAAGACTACTCTCATAAATGTGTGTGTGTGTGTGTCTGTGTGTATGCATGGAATGTTTTCATTTCCTCTCCATAGATTAACATATTTATTTATATCACAGTGTCGCTATGAGTCGAAACCAACTTGACAGCTCTTAAAAACAACAATATTATTAAAAGGATCCCTGGTAGCATATTGAGTTAATTATAGTGGGTTAAACTACCACTCCATGGGAAAAAGATGAGACTTTCTGCTCCTGTAAATATTTACAGTCTAGGGAACCCTATACAGGGTGACTATGAGTCAGAAGTGACTTGATAGTACACAATCACCAATAGCCATATCGTCAAAAGTTCATCTCGTCAAATATTTTTGTTGTTGTTACGTGCCGTCGAGTCAGTTCCAACCCATAGCGACCCTGTATAGGGTTTCCAAGAAACAGCTGGTGAGCTTGAACCACTGACCTTGCAATTCAAAGGGCTTTATTGTCTGGTGCATTAACCCACAGTGCCACACCTAGACAGTAATATATTTACTGTCCCTTAAAAGAAATTTCTCACGCATAATCACATAACATAATAATAACAGAAGGAAGTGTTACATGGCCTTGGGTTATCCTTGTAATTTTTCTTTTTTTTTTTTTAGTTACTGTGTCAATCCATTTCATTGAGGGTCCTTCTCTTTTTTTGTTGATACTCTACTTTTCCAAACATGATACTATTCTCTAGGGATTGGTCTTTCCTGACAATGCCCAAAGTTGGTGAGACAAAATCATTCCAGTTCACTTCTAGGGAGCATTCTGATTGTACTTCTTCTAAGACAAATATCAGGTACTCATATAAAAATGTGTTTAATTAATCAATGGAAATAATGGGCCCCTATGATTTTCAAGCTTAAGTCATGGCCATAATAAGATTTCTCAAAATTGCAGACATGTTCTTCGAATTAATTATGAAATAAGAGTAGAAGATAAACACAGAGGTGAATTTATTTCATCACTTTTTACTAATTTTTTTGCAATGGCTTTCAAAGAAGGCAGTAGTAAAAACATAAAATGAGGCTCTATCATTACATTAAAGTCTGCCATCGATTTTGAATAAGTTGCACATTACTGATATTTTTGTTTAAAATTTTATAAATGATCATTGGAAAAACTATTATATCTCTTTTTCTTTCTCTCTCCCTCTCAATTTAAATCTTGACTTAATATTCATTCTACTATTTAATGAACTTACTGCATCTCCAAACTACAACTGCACTTCACATTTCTTTGACTGTGGAATTCAGACATATTAATGTTGACCAAATGGTAGCTGTATCCCTAGTTATTTTAGAGATTGCAGCTCATCTTCATGATATTGACCCTTGGAAAAGAGATCAATAGATCCTGATGATGATCCTCAAAGCTGAACTTCTGCCATTTTCCCAAAATTAAACATATATCTGGAACTCAGTTGTTCTCTGGTTGCGAAAAAATCTAATATCTTTGGCCTTTAAGTAACCATTCAATATTAATTTCTTTCGCTAAGATTTTACATCACAGAAGAAGTGAGTCAGTTTGGAAGTGATAGCAAATTCTAATAGTCATCATACAATAATTATGAACACCACAATAAATTTCAATCCACAGTACCAATTCATTAGTTATACTCAGTTTAACAATGACGACTATGACTATTTTCCACAAAATCTGCTGTATATTTATTTGCCATTTTTAAAATTATACTTTTCAATATCTTGTACACATTTAATAGTGTAGAACTTGGTTATGAAATACTCTGATATTACATTCACTGATTAACATAATGTAAATGTTAACAACTTAGTAAAGTAAAAGCCTAATGAGACCACACTGTTCTATAAAGGAGTCCGCCCACAACACAGTGCTACTATAATATTTTAGTTGATCTAAAAATAGAACCAAAACCAAAAGGATATTTATTTCATTTTAAAGAATGCAAATATTTTACCATAGATAAAGAACTTATTTTGAAATTTTTTGTATAAGATAAATAAGGAAAGCAATTGGATAATAATTTATCTTTTAAGGAATAGAATTGGAAGAAAACAGAATAGTTGGAGATATAGACTATACAGATATAAATGTATTTGAGGGGGCTACTTTGGTTAAGTACTTGTACAATGGTTGTGACAAAATTCTACTCATCTTGATTTCTATTTTTAAAAATAGGCACATAAACATTTCTTCAGGATACTTCAAAGTAAATCTTAAATGTTCTAACCATATGAATTAATACTCATGGTGAACTATTAAACTCATTTAATAATGTTTTAAAATTAATAAATATTCACCATGTAATTTGTATGTATTAAATGACAATTTTCAGAGCTACTATGCTGTTTCTCTAAAACTAATCTTTCAATAAAGTCTTACTAAGTCCAGTTAAATAAAAGTAATAACTTCCTGCTCAGTTAAAAAAAAAAAAAAACCAACAAAACAAGCCTTGATATATAGGTGATAGCTATATATTATTGTTTTCTTTTGCCAGCTCTTGACAGAAAAATTATGCCCAGAATTTCAAAAATCTCATATGGGGTTCAAGTACACCTAATAAATAATGTCAGAGAACTAGGCAGCCCTAATGGTGTACATGACTGAATGATATTTATTCAAACCAGAACATTTATGCATCTCTTTATCCCTCTGCTGAATACCTCTTAAAACACAATGGCGGCCATCAAATTCTCACACTAACTGTGAGTCTGCTATTTAGGTGCCATCTGTGAGGCAGCTGAGAAGTGGCTGAGCCTTCTTTGTTGTTCCTGTATGATGATATGCCTTAGTTAGTAATGGAGAATGCAGGTTAAAAAGAAGGGTGAATCCCTCTGATGTCATTCTCATTATTGTGTCTGGAGCTCTGTGCCTCACCACCCACTAGGCTTTCCCTGACTGACCTATGTTAACCTTCTGTCGGTGCCATGTCCCACTGGGTTTTTGATGTGCTTCTCTGCCCAGGAAGCCAGAGCTCTCAATGCACTTGGTTAAGCTGAAAGCAGGGACACACATGGGCTTTTGTTATACTGTATTTGAGGAAAAATGTTTATGGAGGGGGACACTGAATATCTCAGTTAAACTCTCCTTAGAGTAGTTGACTAGAGAGACAAGCATCTTATTACATATTCTCCTTATTCACGGGATACCTGAAAGCTTTTTCTGTTCCCAGGAAAGCAAAGGTCAAGGATTCCCTAGGATCAGGGGACCGTTTTGCATATATAAGGCCAGTGACTTAGTATGCCTCCTAAGGAATAAACAAAACTGCATTGATTAAACAAAAGTAAATATATAATTAGATCATTAATCATTTGCATTTTCTGTAGTAGAATATGTATCACTCTTTGTTTTGCTTAGAATTTAATGGGGATCTATTCATTTTTGTATAATGGTTAGTTTTCTATGATACACAAAACAGAATCATTTTGTTTTATCATAGAAAAAGTAAAAAATAATAGTGAAAATTGATTATATAGTTTAGAAAAGTTTTGGTAGCTTTAATATACTGATTACAGGGAATACTTATGCTCCAAAATATGAATACTCATTTTTGTTGTTTTCACTACTTGATGTTCCCCCAAAAAAAGACAGATTAAAGCACTGTAGCAAAAGAATATCTTCAAAATGGAATTTTCTCAGTGATTTGTTTTTAAATTTATATAAACTCTTTATCATCATTGGTTAATTCCCATAATAAAAGTATCATTTAAATTGTTATAGTTTTATGTAATCTTTCCCCTTGTTATTAATATTTCAGTTTTTAGAATGTTATTCTAGATAATTGCTTAAATCCTTTGAGGGGGCTGGTCACCAGGTAATTTGCCTAAAGAATGCACAGCCATTATGGTCTGAGCACATTGCTTCCATTAAAGGCTTTTAAACATTTTAAAAATATTTCAAAATACTTTAAGATGGATATTAATTGAAATGAATTTTGAAGCCTGACGTTTCCATATCAATAATTAACTTTGAGATCGCTTCTACAGATACAAAGTGGAGAATTCAGGCAATTCTATTTCATATGAAATTGAATTGTTGTATACCAAGACAGAACTCTGACTTGGTACTCTAAATGATTTTGTGACTGCTTCTAATCTATTACCTCTAGCTGGCATGGTGTTAAATTTCAGGTTATTCAAGTTTCAGGAGTCTTAGATGTATGACTTCTGTTCCAGAGCATTTTAAGTATTTAGATGCTAATCAAAGGAATCTGGTATTGTTTCTCTATTTAGCTTTTTAGGGTTCACGATGGGGGTGTTTCAGAATGTGGGGATAATTTTGTAAGATGCCATTATATTTTCTTTAGAAAGCAAAACATTAAGTTTTACCACCACCCTATACAGGGTCATTATGAGTTGGAACGGGTTGGAGGAAGACTCCCAATGAGATGGATTGACACAGAGGCAACAGTAAGGGGTTCAAACGTAACAAAGACTGTGAGGATGATGCAGGACAGGCAGTGTTTCCTTCTACTGAACATGGAGGTGCTATGAGTCAGAACCAACTTGAGGGCACCTACCAAGAATTATGAACCACCATGATCCAAAGTCCATGGCACTGAGTTACAGATATAGTCCTGATATATTCTATTCCCTGATTCTCTACCTGTCTATGTATTTATCTTTCTATCTATTTTTAAGAGATAGCATCCAATAAAAAGATAACATACTGGTAAAATTATAATTTTGTTGAAAATGATAATCTGAAGGACATTTTCTTATATATATCTAAATCAAAATGACTTCTCTCCTTAATCTACAACTGGAAAACAACAACTTCTAGTTAAATATTAACTAAAAAGGATCATCTAGAATACAGTGTTAAGCTGTGAAAAATACATTTTCTAATACAAATAATCAAGGAGCCCTGGTAAAGCAGAGGATTATAAGCTGGTCTGCTAACCTAAATGTCAGTATTTTGAATCTACCAGTTGTTCCATGGGAGTAAGAGAAGACTTTCTGCTCCTGTAAAGATTTAGATCCTCAGGAGTTTGACCCAACTGGTAACACATGGCTACCACCACCGATAAATATAACCATTCATAGAAAGTGGAGGTGAAACAAATGACATATTTTGAAATTGAAATTATGGGTTACAGACATACTAACTGTGCTGTTTTTGTTAAGTGCTGTAGAGTCAATTCCAACCCATAGTGACCCTGTATAGGGTTTCCAAGGAGCAGCTGGTGAGCTTGAACAGCTGACCTTGCAGTTCAAATAGCTTTGCAGTCTGGCGCATTAAACCCACAGCACCACACCAGGAATCCCTACTAACTGTATTAACTGTATCCTCTTTAAAATATGTTTATTTTGATACGTTGCCATTATTTGACAGAAAAATGAGACAGTGTGCTACTGTAAATATTTACAGCCTCAAGCCCCCCGACCTCCCACAAAAAGAATTACGGACCCAGAAGTCCTATGGAGTAGTTTTACTCTGTACTCCAGCATCTAATATTTCAGTTTTTAAGTCAGAATTGAGTTAAAAGCAATAGGTTTGGTATTTCTGTTTACCATGATTAGCCTGAAATGCAAAAATATATCCCATTCTTCCTTTATTTTGTTTTTACTTAGATATCTAGTATAGGTGTTTTGTAACTCTACTTATCTTTTTATTTATCTTTCAATCTTATATATGTTAAATTATCAACATGACTATATTTAATCTTTATAATTATGTTTGCATAAGTTTAATAAAAAATATCTTATAACACTGAGTTTTCATCACTATGGAGATTAATCATTGCACTATCATATGGATTTCATACATCTCTGAGGAGTTTTTCTACTTTGATAATATCTGCAGAATTATAAGCAAGAATTTTCATAGGAAATTGAAGCTAGAAACACAAGACCACAAAATAAAGTTTTTCTATGGAGTCCTGGTGTGGCACTGTGAAATAAAGCACTGGACCCCAAAGTCAGTTTGAACTACAAGGTTGGCAGTTCAAACTCACCAGTCACTCCTTGGAAACCTTATACAGGGTCGCTATGAGTCAGAACTGACTTGAAGGCAATTAACAACAACAACAGCAAGTTGAAATATATGTGTTATTTAATTGATTTTCTTTTCATTTATTTTAGACAATTCTTGTAGCTCTCCAATTCCTTTTCATGTACTGAGATAGTCTTCCATATGGCTGGATAGGAATATAAGTAATTCTATCATCTTCAACAATTTGAATGATTATTATTGGTACGAATCAGGCTGTGAACCACAAGGTCAGCAGTTCAAAACTACCAGCTGTTCCACAGGAGAAAGATGAGGCTTTCTGCTTCCGTAAAGATTTATAGCCTCGGAAACCCTGTACAGGGTTGCTATGAGTCGGAACTGACTCCGTAGCACATAACAACCTTGTAATTACTTAAATGAAGAGGACTTAAAATAGTTACTGATGAAGATCAAAGACCACAGCCTTTGGTATGGATTGCATATCAATGTAAAGAAAATAAAAATCCTCACCCTTGGATCAATAAACAACATTCTTATCAATGGAGAAAAGATTGAAGTTGTCAAGGACTGCATTCTACTTGGATCAACTATTAACACTTGCAAAAGCAGCAGTCAAGAACGCAAACTGTGTATCTGCTGCACAAGACCTTTTTAAAGTATTGAAGCGCAAAGCTGTCAGCTTGAGGACTAAGGTGCATCTGACCCAAGCCACGGTATTTTCAATAACCTCATATGCATGCAAAAGCTGGACAGGGAATAAGGAAGATCGTAGAAGAACTGATGCTTTTGAGTTATGGTGTTGGAGGAGAATACTGAAAGTGACATGGGCTGCCAAAAGAACCAACAGATTGCTTTTGGATAAAATGCAGTCAGAGTGCTCCTTGGAGGCCAAGATGGCCAAACTTCGTCTCTCATACTTTGGACATATTGTCAGGAGGGACCAGTCACTGGAGATGGATATCATGTTTGGTAAGGTGGAAGGTCAGAGAAAAAGAGGAAGACCCCCAACGAGATGGGTTGGCCAAGTGGCAGCATTGACGGACTGAAGCATGGCAACAATAGTGAGGTTGGCCCACGATAGGTTAGTGTTTCATTCTGTTGTGTATAAGGTCATGATGGGTGAGTACTAACTCGATGGCACCTAACAACAATAACAACAAGGTGGAGGGTCAGAGAAAAAGAGGAAGACCCCCATCAAGATGGACTGGCAAAGTGGCAGCATCAATGGGCTCAAGCCTGGCAATAACTGTGAGGTTGGCCTAGTACCAGGCAGTGTTTCATTCTGTTGTGCACAGAGTCACTAGGAGTTGGTACTAACTAATTGGCATCTAACATAACAATATCATTAAAGAGCTCTGGTAGCAGAGTGGATACAAGTTCAGGTGGTAATGTCAAGGTCAGCAGTTGAAACTACCAGCAGTTCTGCGAGAAAAAAAATGTTCCGGTAAAGATTTACAGCTTCGGAAACCCTATACAGGGTTTCTATGAGTCAGAACTGACTCCACGGCACACCACCACCGCCACCAAATATATCATTATTTTTTGAAAATGACTATTAAGGACAAATATAATATTCTTATGATCATCAATATAAGGAGCTCTGGTAGCGTAGTGGTTACGAATCGGGCTGCGAACCTTAAGGTCAGCGGTTTGAAACTACCAGCCGCTCTGCGGGAGAAAGATGAGGCTTTCTACTCCCGTAAAGATTTACACCCTCGGAAACCCTGTACAGGGTCGCTATGGGTCGGAACCGACTCGATGGCACTTAACAACAACAACAATGATCATCAATACTGCCTTTTTAGGGTAAGTATTTGTACTCATTTTAGATCTGTGAAATAATTTACTTTTCATTGTTCAGTAAATTATATCCTTTAAACAGGCTAGATTAGATTGAACAACTCCTCCCAAATGAGGCTAATATGTCTATTAAAAATTTGACCTTTTTTGTCAAGAGTACTTCTTTAAACAAAGAAAGCAGAACAAAATCTACAAAGCAATTAATAAAAGTCAATAAATGATATGCCCTCAAATGTTTACTTTACCACATTTTCTTTCAACTAAGTGTACATTTGCAAGGTATAAGCAATGGAAACTTATGCACATGTAGATCCAAACCTCATAATAAATTCATCAGCCACAATATATAAAAGGATTATTTTTACAGAATCAAATATATTTTCAGAGATATTTGAATCAACAATTTTGTAATAATATTGACCTACATACAGTTCTAAAAACATACAGAAAGTATTCTGAAAGTGTTCTAAATTTTGTAATAATAGACTAAGTGATCTCCAGATGAGTTTTTGGAAAACAGACAAATTCATCTTGCTGTTTTCTAGAAGTCCAGACTCATCTGCACATTAAATGATGCACTCTATCTTCTCAGCAACGAATCTGATTCATGTAGCTGTGACCCACTGACATTCATTTTAGTATAGCACAATGTCAATGAATATTCCATCGATGTAGAATCAAAGAGAGAGGCTCTAATACACCACAACTTGCTTAAAAAGAGATTTTTAAATTGTGAGTACTATGGAAGATAACACTAATCCAGGGAATTTCCATTTGAAAGAGAAATGACTAATAATTGACTGGCCAGAATCCAAAGTCACAGTGGGGTTCAAAATACTGGTAAGTGCACTCATAAAAATAGAAGCTGTATCAACCAATTGAATTTAATTATATATGAAGGTGATGATGGAGCTAAACTGCCTGTAATTGGAGTCCAATTACTCAGCTGGTCTTCCATAAAATTAATTCATCAAAAAGTTTGCCATTGTCCTGTGTTCCAGGCCTGCTGCTAGTTTAATTAGTTAACACTGACAAATCTTGAAACACTAAATTATTTTGTCTTTCTTGCCAATTATTGGTTAAGGAAAATTGTATATAAAATATTAACATCTGCTTCCAGCACAAATAAGACAGTGCAGCATGAAAACACTTTTTTTCTCCCCTACCTAAAAAGTTATAAATGAAAATGAATCTTCCTGTGTAACAAGTTTATGTAAGAGAAATTTGAACTTATTGGCTTTTTAATATGCTGCCATCACACATATGATTCAGTAGACAGTGACTTACCAAATATGCCACTTAGGCCACTCACAATCTACACATTTGGAAAATTAAGTTTCATATCATTAGGAAACTTTTGCATGGATAGAGAATTTAACATCTTAATGCACACACACTATACACACAAGGGCTTCAAACTTTTGTTGAAAAATTGAGTTAATATATAATGAAGTTTCCCCACAAATTTTTTTAAGCCATCTAGTATATTTACTTATAACTTTAATTAACTGTAACATCTGATAGTTTTAGAATGATACTGACTGACTCATGATGTTTGATGTTTTGTTAGGTTTGTTACACTGATCTGAGTTGTATATCATTGCTCAATCAGTTGACAGTTAAAACTAGCGGAAAAAAAGCTCTGTTAAATGGTTTAAATTCACATGCCTAATTATTTTTCTTTGCAATATGACAAAATAAAACATATTTCTCTTTTCCTAAAATTTTTTATTGTCAATTGAGTGAAGGCTTACACACAAGATCATCAGTTTTACATTCAACAAGTCATACACTTTGTTTCATCACAACGATTACAACCCCCTCCATGCAATAACAGTTCTCCCATTTCACCCCTGGGGTTCCTATTTTCATTTTCATATTCTCCCACTTCGTCCCTGTGATTTCACCTACATTCCAAGCCCTTCTCAACTTAGTTCTTAGGTAAATGTTACTCTTTTGATTTTGAATGATTGTCTATTCCATAATTTACAGTGAGCATGCCTTGCTAGTGTTGTCTTCCTCCCTATTGACCTATCTATGGCTTGACTGAAAGCTGGGCCATGAAGGTGAGCCCCTTTCCAGACCTAAAGGGTGGTAGAGGGCCAAAGTCTCAGGTCTTTCCTGAGAAAGTCTCTTTCTGGTTTGTAAACCCACAACTGATGTAAATTCTAAGTTATATCAAGTTAGGACTATGTGGTTATGGCTCATCTCTCTTTAATTGACTTCAGTACACTGTAATTCTAACTCAGAATAAAAAATAATATTTACAAAGATTTATTCTTTAATTCTATGTCCAATATTTAATCCCAAATAAAATATCAGTGATAATATTTTATAATTAAATGTTAATTGTAAATTGTTGCTTTACCTAAAACAGAACTAGTAAGATCATAAAAAATGAAATACTTCTTTAAAAATTGATATTGGAATAAACATTACAGCCCTTTCTAAACATATTAACTACATATACTAAGTATATGTAAGAAAATGCAAAATTAGATTATATAATGCTTTAAAAACATAGTTTTATATATCTGCTCACTAGAAATACAGAAGTCTCAAAGGCAACATATGGTGATTAATTACCATAGTACCAATTTTAAGGTAAAATATTTGTCTTCAAACAGACCTGAATAGCTTTCTGCAACCTTTTTCAATAGATGTGTCTCTTCAAGTTGGTAACATTTACGATAAATAATTATCTTATAGCATCATGCAATTGATGTAAGAATTGCTATTACATTTTTCTATATTCCTTCCAAAAATAACACTGCAAGAACCAATTACCTTTTAAAGCCCTTGTATTCAATCCAAAATGTCAAGATAAAGCAAAATTTTACAGGAAAACTGAAGTCAAACCCTTTAACATAGAAATGTGCCTTACCTCAAGAGAAATATGATACAAAATGATCCTGAAAATATGATTTCTCTTTACAAGATTTCAGTAAAGCTTTAAAAAGAAAACTGCTTCATTTAACATGTGAGTAATTATAATCCAAGTTAACTTGATTTAACTAGCTTAATAGAATTTTGGCAATTCTTTGATGTAGTTAGCTCTGTTTTATTCAATGTTATTTCAATTTACATCTCTATATTTTGAAAGAATCCAGATTTTCCAAATACTATTAACTACATCTATAACTAGTTACATATATTTTGGAAAGAATAGCTAAAAGTGGCATTTTCAAAACAATTTCACTAATAGGCCTTCAAAACTAGGGAAGCAGAATCCCTTCAATTTAATTTAAAATATATATATATTTACACCCTCGGAAACCCTGTACAGGGTCGCTATGGGTCGGAACCGACTCGACGGCACTTAACAACAACAACATATATAAATCTATATAAAGTTAAGTCGATTTAATTTTAAAGTAGAGATATATATACATATATATATATATATATCATATGTAGATAGATAGATATACATCTCTATATAAATCTATAGATAAAAATGTTTAAAAGAGTCTGAAGGGGTTTTTTTGTGTGTGTTCTTTTTTTTAAGTTTAATGATTTTATGAAGCTCTACACAATGCATGGTTGCTTAGTACTACTAAAATACAGAAAGCAATATTGAAGTACTCCCCATTGAGTGCAGAGGCAGGATATCTGTTCGGAAATGTCACTGAACACTTCTGAGAGTAAATGCAAGTGCTAATGCAGGCTCTTTTGTTAGGGCTTTGAGTGTTCGCTATTAAAAGAGTAAACATACTCTATGCAAGACAGGATGTATACTTACTTTACACACATAACACATTAAGGACAAATACATTTGCTAGGCATAATGAGAAGAATGTGCCACTGGTTTCCAGCTTTTTCAGCAGTTTTTCTACAGGCAATTGTTTATGATCACAGTATGTACGAGCTAAAGCAAATTTTAAATTTTTTACTTTTTTTTCTAATTTACTAGAATGATTATAAAAAAGTGTTTCCTCTGATATTTTGAGATCTATATTCCATGTGTCTAAGACTATCTAAGAGGAGTCCTGTTGTGTTGCTGTGGGTTAATGCATTGGGCTGCAAGGTCAGTTTGAACTGCAAGTTCAGTATTTCAAGTTCACCAGCTGCTCCTCAGACACCCTATAAAGGGTCACTACAGTCTAGACTGATTGATGGCATTTAACAACAGCAACAACAAGGATATCTTAAAAAATTGTCTAATTTACGTTTCATTTCACTGCCACATGGACCAAGAGGCAGTTGTTTGAACAGAACATGGGAACACTGAATGGTTTAAAATTAAGAAAGGTGTGCAACAGGGTTATATTCTTTCACTATACTTATTCAACCTGTATGCTGAGCAAATCATCTGAGAAGCTGGGTTCTATGAAGAAAAACGTGGCATCAGGATTGAAGGAAGACTCATTAACAACCTGCCATATGCAGATGATACAACCTTGCTTGCTGAAAGTGAAGAGGACTTAAAACATTTACTGATGAAAATCAAAGAGCACATCTTTTGGTATGGATTACATCTCAATGTAAAGAAAACAAAAATCCTCACCACTGGACCAATAAACAACATTCTTATCAATGGAGAAAAGATTGATGTTGTCAAGGACTTCATTCTTCTTGGATCAACTATCAACACTGAAGGAAGCAGCAGTCAAGAGATCAAACGACGTATTGCATTAGGCAAATCTGCTGCACAAGACCTTTTTAAAGCGTTGAAGAGCAAAGCTGTCAGATTGAGGACTAAGGTGCACCTAACCCAAACCATGGTATTTTCAATAACCTCATATTGCATGTGAAAGCTGGACAGTGAATAATAAGGAAGAACAAAGAATTGATGCTTTTGAGTTATAGAGGAGTGTTGGAGGAGAATATTGAACGTGCCATGGGCTGCCAAAAGAACCAACAGATCTGTGTTGAAAGAAGTGCAGCCAGAGTACTCCTTGGAGGCCAAGATGGCCAAACTTCGTCTCTCATACTTTGGACATACTGTCAGGAAGGACCAGTTGCTGGAGAAGGATGTCATGTTCGGTAAGTTGGAGGGTCAGAGAAAAAGAGGAAGACCCCCAGCGAGATGGACTGGCAAAGTGGCAGCATCACTGGGCTTAAACGTAGCAATAATAGTGAGGTTGGCTCAGAATCAGGCAGTGTGTTGTTCTGCTTTGCCTAAGGTCACTATAAGTCAGTACTGACTAGATGGCACCTAACAACAACAACAACAACAACAACAGTTATATGTGTGTGAGTGTGCATGTGTGTGTGCATGCAGGTACTTACACAAAAACACAAAGTCTGCTTATCAAGGAAGAAAAATTTGTTTTAGGTATGTTCAAAGAGTAGCATCCACATAATTTCCCTAATATAAATCCATAATACCAACTGCCAATGAATTTAGTGTAACACCTGGGGAAACCATGTGTGTGTCAGAGTAGATAAGTGCCCTAGTCAGTTTCCAATAGCTGGTATTTATGAAATAGATGACCAAGCATTTCTTCTGATATGCCTCTAAGTGGACTTGAATCTTCAACTTTCATTAAGCAGCCTAGTGAATGAATCATTTTCATTACTCAGAGACTCAGTTCAAAGTCTTCCAGAGCTGTATATTTAGACTTCTAACTTGTGATCATAAAAATAAATAAATAAATAAATAAAAATTCCTAAATGGATTAGCTTGAAATATTACTAAAAAGAATCAGCACCTATTACCATAGCAGAGGATGTCATGCTTTGCTCGAAAAATCTGAAATCTCCAGGAAGAAAGATAGCTTCAGAAGTCCAATTGCTTTTCCAAGGAATAAATCTAGCAAATGAGCTAGTACCTCCATCTTAATGGCCCCTTCACAATCCTTTCAACCTGACTTCCTGCCACAACTTGTTTGAGATCTTGATATGTGTCAGCTTGAGGTTATTGGTTAGTACACATTACTGTTGTTAGGTGCCATCTAGTAAATTCAAACTCATAGTGACTCTATGCACAAGAAAACACTGCCTCCTCATAACTGTTGTTAGGCTTCAGTCCATTGTTGCTGCCACTGTGTCAATCCATCTTTTGAGTTGGGTCCTCCTCTTTTGCACTGACGCTTCACTTTACCAAGCACGAGGTCCTTCTCCAGGGACTGATCCCTTCTGACAACATGTCCAAAGTACAAGAGACAAAGTCTAACCCTTCTTGCTTTTAAGGACCATTCTGGCTATACTTCTTCCAAGACATACATTTTTGTTTCTCTGGCAGTTCAAAGTACTTTCAATATTCTTTCTTTGTACCATGATTCCAGTGCACTGACTCTTCTGCAGTCTTCCTTATTCATTTCCAGCTTTCCATGCATATGAGTCCTTGTGTGGCACTGTGGGTTAATGCATCAGACTACAAAGCTGTTTGAACTGCAAGGTCAGCAGTTCAAGCTCACAAGTCACTCCTCAGAAAACCTACACAGGGTCACTATGGGTCAGAACCAACTCAACGGCACTTAACAACAACAACAACATGCATATGAGGTAATTGAAAATACTATGTCAGGCACCCCTTATTCCTCAAACTGACAGCTTTGTTCTTTAACACTTTTAGATGTCTTTTGTAAGCACGTTTGCTTAATGCAGTATGTCCTTTGATTTCCTGACTGTAGCCTCCATAAGAGTTTATTGTGGATGCAAGCAAAATGAAGTATTTCACGACTTCAATCCTTTATCTGTTTATCAAGATGTCATTTATTAGTTCATTTGTGAGAATTTTTGTTTTCTTTAATGGAGGTACAATCCATGAAATACTGCAGTCTTTGACCTTCTTCAGTAAATATTTCAAGTTCTCTTCACTTCCAGCAGTAAAGTTGTATCATTTGCATATCACAAGTTGTTAATGAGTCTTCTTCCAATCCTAAACCATGCTGTTCTTCACATAATCCAACTTCTTAGACTATTTGCTCAGCATATACTTGGAATGATATCCTTATAAATATCCTTGTAAAAGTCACATTGCTCAGCAAATGGTGAAAGGATATAACCGTGGTGCACAACTTTCCTCATTTTAATCTTTTTAGTATCTGCTTGTTCTGTTCCAATAACTAACTCTTGGTCAATGTACAGGTTCCTCATGAGCACAATTAAGTGTTGTGGAATACCCATTCTTCTCAATGTTATCCAGACTTCGTTATGATCCACATAGTCAAATGTCTCTGCATAGTCAATAAAGGAAAAGTAATTATCTTTCTGGTATTCACTCCTCTCAGACAAGAGCCATCTGATAGCATCAATGATCTCCCATGGTCTTTATTTTCTTCTAAATCCAGTTTGAATTTCTGGCAGCTCTCTGTTGATGTATTGCTGCAATCATTTTTAAATTATCTTCAATAAAATATTACTTGCATGTGCTCGTCCAATCATTTCCACATTCTGTTGGGTCACCTTTCTTTTGGATGGGGACAGATATGGATCACTTCCAATTGATTGACTAGAGACCTGTCTTTCATATTCCTTGGCATAGATAAGTAGCTTCAATGATACTTTAATTTGTTGAAAGATTTCAATTTGCACTCCATCAATTCCTGGAACCTGGTTTTTGCCAATGCCTTCAGTGCAATTTGGATTTCAATATCATCAATTCTTGATTATATCATACCTTTTGAAATGCTTGAAGATCGGCCAATGCATTTTGGTATGGTGGTTGTTGGTTATGTGCCGTGGAGTCAGTTCTGACTTATAGTGACCCTATATAGGGTTTCCAAGGCTGTAAATCTTTACAGAACAGAAAGCCTCATCTTCTCCCATGGAATCGCGGGTAGTTTCGAACTTGCTGGCCTTCAGGCTCGTAGCCCGATTCATAACCACTATGGTACCAGAGTGACTGTGAATTATTTCCATCTTTTGAGGCTTCTTGCATCATTCAATATTTACAAAAGAATCTTTCAATATTGGAAGTTAAAGCTTGAATTTTTTTCTTCAACTCTTTCAGCTAGAGAAATGTTGATCAAGTTTTCCCTTTTGATTTTCTAACTCTAGGTCTTAGCACATTTCATTGTGATTTTTGACTTTGTCTTCTCAAGTTGGCCTTTGATGTTTTCTGTTCAGCTTTTAATTCCTTATATCTTCCATTTTGCTTTAGCTTCTCTCAACACAAAAGCAAGCTTTTTCAGTCTACTCTGACATCCACTTTGGTCTTTTCTTTTTTCCTGTCTTTTTAATGACATCTTGCTTTCTTCTTACATGATGTTCTTGATATCATCCCACAACTCTTCTGGTTTTCAGTCATTATTGTCTAATACATCCTATCTATTTTTGAGATACTGTTTATTGGTCCAGTGGTGAAGATTTTTGTTTTCTTAACATTGAGATGTAATCCATATCGAAGGCTGTGCTCTGTGATCTTCATAAGTATATGTTTCAAATCCTCTTCACTTTCAGCAAGCAAAGTTGTAT
>NW_006408547.1:7246205-7281441 GCF_000296735.1 Chrysochloris asiatica | reverse complement strand
GACATTGTTTCGTTCTGCTGTACATGGGGTCGCTATTAGTCGGTTCCGACTTGATGGCACCTGACAACAACAACAACATTTTTGAGATGGTCTTTAAATTCAGTTTGGATATAATCAAGGTCATATTTTAACTCTCATAGACATTTGAATTTAGTTTCAGCCTGAACTTGCATATGAACAACTGGTAGTCTGTTTCACAGTTTGCCCTTGGCCTTGTTTTGGCTGATGTTACTGAGTTTCTCCATCATTTATTCCAAAAATGAAGTCAATTTGATTCCTGTGTATTCCATACAGCGAGGTCCATGTATATTGTCACCTTTTATATTGTTTAGAAAGGGTATTTGCAATAAATAACTGGTCTTGCAAAATTATATCATGCAATTTCCAGCATATTTTCTGTCACCAAGGCCCATATTTTCCAACTACTGTTCTTCCTTTTTATTTACACCTTTCACATTCTAATCACTAGTAATTATCAATGTATTTTGATTGTATGACTTATCAATTTCAGACTTAAGATATTGGTTTGTTTTTGTTGTTAAGTGCTATGAATTCATTTTCAACTCATAGCCAACCATCTGTAAGGCTTCTGAGACTGTATTTATTTATTTATTTATTTTGGAGGGAGCATAAAACTTCACCTTATTCCCAAAGAACAACTGATGAGCTCAAGCAGCAGACCTTTTGGTTCCCAGTCTAGTGCTTATCCTATGAAGTTATCATGCTCCCTAAGGCATCGGTAGAATTCTTCAATTTCACCATCACTGGCTTTAGTAGTTGATTTGTAAATATCAATAGTAGTCATATTAACTTGCATTCCTTTTAGATGCATGAATATAATTCTATTACAGACATCATTGTACTTTAACATAGATCTTAAAATGTTCTTTTAGAAGAAGATGATTATACCATTCTTCCTCAGTGGCCAACCATTCAGAAGTTGTCTGCTTCTGTTTCTTCTGGTCTGGCATCACTGCTGAAATCTGTACAACATGGGTGACCTTTCTGGTGTTTAAAATATGGTGGCATAGCTTCCAGGATCACCACAACACACAAGCCACTACCGGACGCCAAAATGTCAGACTAATGGTGGTTCCCAGCATAGTAATCATATGATTGCCCAATTCAAAATAGCCAATACCAGCCATTACAGCTTACTAGGGCTTTGTTGTTGTTGTTAAGTGCTGTCGAGTCGGTTCTGACCCATAGCGACCCTGTACAGGCTATTGATATTTATACATTATATTTCATTTTTATAGAAATCTTAGGCATTGGTAAACTGAAATGGACTGGTAATGGCCATTTTGAATTGGGCAATCATATCATTAGTATGCTAAGAACAACACACTGAAGAAAAATGGTGCATTCTATTTAATTTGTGGAATCCTGGTGTGGCACTGTAGTATAAGCACTGGACTGTGAACCACAAGATCAGCTGTTTACCAGCCGTTCCTCGCAAACCCTATAGAGGGTTGCTATGAGTCGGAATCGACTCTATGGCACTTAACAACAACAATCTCATTTATGACTTTTGATTTCCCCAGAGTCATATTTTCTACATTCCATATTTTTATGATTAATGGATGTTTACAACTGCTTCTCCTCATTTTGAGTTGTGCCCTGCAAGCAAAGAAGTTCCCAAAGGCTTTGCTTCACCCATGGCATTAAGGTTGACTCTTCTTTGAGGAGGAAGCTCTTTCCCAGCTATTTTCAGTGCTTTCCAATATGAGGGGCTCATTTTCTACCACTATCCCTGACAGTATTCTGGCGCAATTAATAAGGTTTTCAATAGTCAACCATTCAGAAGTGGTCTGTATCTCTTTTTTCCTAGTGAAATCTGTACAATATTGGTGAACTTGCTGGTGTTTGCAATAAAGTGGTATAGCTTCTGGGATCACAGTAACACATAGCCATCATCATGAGACACAATCATGGGTAATGGTGGTCAACTAAATAATGTACAGATGTAATTCCAGGATGATGATGTTCTTTATCATGATAATGACATGGACCTAATATGACTCCAGAGTTTCATGACATAAATGCACTTGTAAAGGTACCATTATAATCAAGGTATTAACTATCTATTGTTTTAAGAGTTAGAAAGACCCTTACCTTTCATATGAATTACATTTTGAATATACAGGCATAGGAAATAAAAGGATATTAGAAAATGCAACCTTGATCAATAAAAGCAAGCAGTAGCAGTGTGAAAATTAAGTGAATGTTATTGGAGATCCATCAATAACATCACTAGATAAATTTGAGTGCTTTGGCTTTTCCTCCATGAAGGAAAATAGTCTTCCCTCACCCCTACTCCAAAGTCCTAATTCAGTTCTGTTTTGACAGACCTTCACTACTGAACAGTGGGAATCTTTTTCACATCAAATCCAAACTAGCATACAACTTGCATATCCTGGGGTACCAAATCTGCAGAATCTTGACTTGAGAAAGTCAGAATTGAAAGCCGAACTGCTGTCATGGCAATGACGAGCTTTAGTTCCTGAAACAAATGTTCTGTCCTGCAGGAACATATCTGCAAATTGATTTTCTTTCTTTCTTGGCACATGGTCATAACAAAGAGGCCTTCTAAAGTCTGCCCACCTGTAGCACTCTCACTTTGCTTTCCTGTTCCCTTTGGACATTTACACCTTTTCTTAAATGGAAAAAAAAAGCTGCTTGCACAAAAGGCATGCATTTCACAAGGAATTTTATTAAATGAAAATATATGTGATGAATGTTCAGTGAAAAATAGCTGTTTCCTTTTTTCTACTATATCTTTAATATTTGGGGACACTTCTCATTATATCCAGTTGGAAAAGTTTGTCCATTTACAGGATAGATAGTGAAGACTTTTTGTATGTAATGAGTTTGCACTTGGAATTCGGTAACTAACACTAGGAAGTATTGGGTAATTTTAGGCTAAAATTTCAGGCTGGACACACAAGTTATATCATATGGTGGGAGATGTTTCCAAACTCATTCATTTCATCACTCAACAAAAGTCTTGAACACCTGTTAGACATGGAGCCCAATACTTGAAGAGCACTTTGAGTTTATTATACATGAATTGTAGTGTTTAAAATGTGTAAATCTGCTCCCCCACATATTAATCCATAACCTTCTACATGGATCAGTACAGTTCTAATGTCTTAGGATGTATCAGTTAATAATACAAAACAAAGAAATAAAAAATATTCCTTCCTTTGTCGATTTTACATTCCAGCAAATTCTTTAGAGACAGGTAATCAATAAGCAAAATAAATAAATGTGGTATAAAGTCAGGTAGCAGGTGATAATTGTGTCTTAGAAATAGAGCAATGTATGAGTTGGGTGAGTAGCTACAAAAAGGGTGATCATGGTAAGCCTCATTAATTAGAAGAAATACCACTTTCTGTATTGTCTGACCAGAAGCACAGATGCACCATCAACACAGAAGCATACATTGATGGAATCAAGCACTGGACCACAAAGTTGATTTGAACCACAAGGTCAGCGGTCCAAACTCACGAACCGCTCTACAGGGTCACTATCAGTCAAAAACCGACTCGATGGCACTTAATAACACAACAATAAATTAGCAACAGGAGTGAGTCTGGAAAGTAATACTACAAATTACAAAGCAAAATTGGATTGAAGAATACAATTAAGGTCCTATATCTATATCATGAGATCAAGTTTGTAGGATCAGTAGACAGTATCCAAATTGTTCATCCCTCTGTAATTCAGTGATCACAATTGAAGACGTCAGGTAGAAGTTGGTACAATGGGGATGGCTACAGTAGCACACTGTACTGGGAAATTTGGTTCATGATGACAAAGGGCTGAAAGGAAGGATGAGACTCAACAAGTACAACTATACTGACTCAAGGTTGGAAAGTCAAATTAAATTGGGAATCTAAAAATTATTGCAACATATACCATAGTTTACTTCTGTAATTGAAATGCAACATTTAAAATAATTCTCAACTCTAGTTGAGACACACTGAGAAGGAATATGTAGCACTTTAAGTGTTTGTAGATTTGTATAATATTTCTTGAAATATTAATGTGGAGCATTTCAGGGGAACTTGAAGTGGCCATGGACATGTTATGACTCACCTAAAAAATCTGTGTTGAGATTCAGAATAATTAATGTGAAAAATTCTCCCTGAGCTTAATTTAGAAAATGGTAAAAATTGAAAGCCACTTTAAATGTTCAGTAGTAGATTGCTTAAATAACTCTGGTTCATACTAAGAATGGACTATTATATAACCATGAAGACATCATAAACAAGAAAATAATGCAATACTATTTGTAGTATCATTGATTTACAAGAATAAATCTTATAAAATATGATTCATAAGAATAAAGAGCACTGAAATTAATCAAAGATGATAATTTGTGGATAAAAAGTATACAGCTAGTGTTGTTGTTGTTAAGTGCTAACTCATAGCGACCCTGTATAGGGTATACAAGGAGCACCTGGTGAGTTTGAACTTCTGAATTTGCAGTTCACAATGACCTCGTGGTCCAGTGCTTATCCTACAGCGCCACACAAGGACTCCAATAAAGAATATATGGCTGATTTTAATTTTCTTTTCTAAGGAGCTCTGGTAGCGTAGTGTTTACGAATCAGGCTGCGAACCGTAAGGTCAGCAGTTCCAAACTACCAGTGGTTCCCTGGAGAAAGTTGAGGAGTTCTGCTCGCGTAAAGCTTTACAGCCTCGGAAATCCTGTACAGGGTCGCTATGAGTCGGAACCGACTGCAAGGCACACAGCAACCACCACCACCATACTTTGAAAATATTCAATAGTGAATAAGTATTACTTTTTTGACTAAAATAAAAGGCAACTTACTTTTTTAAAGACTATTGATATAAATTTTAATCTAAAAAAAAGTGTTACCCCATTCTGTGTAATATTCCACATTTCAAAATCCTTCCTGATATAAACCAGGCAGTACCTGGGTTACTTACCACAAGATCTGTTCTTGTGGTATTATGAATTAACAAGTAAGTCGTACTAGGTACATAAAGTTCTCTCTGTAGCTTTACTTTACAAGCACTGGTGACATAGAGGTTAAAGCATCTGACTGCTAACTGAAAGGTAGGTGGTACAAAGCCATCAGCTGCTTCACAGGAGAAGGATGTGGCAGTCTGCTCCCATAAAGACTTAGAGCCTTAGAAACGATGGGACAGTTCTAGCCTATCCTTAAGGGTCTCAAAGAGGCAATGGGTTTAGTGCAAGAAAAGACTTTTCAATATTTAAAAGCTACCCTTGTAGTAAATGAAAGCGATTATGATGAAGAATTTGTTGCAAGTGGACATGGTTCCAGTCTTTTCAAAGTGAAGACAAATCTGCATGACATTAAAGCGCAAGTCCTGGTGTGGTGCTGTAGAACAAACACTAGACTGCTAACCACAAGGTTGGTGGTTCAGACCCACAGCCACTCCTCAGAAACCCTATACAGTTATAAATGACTTAACAGCAACAACAAAGGGCAAGAAGGAGTTGCCTGTAAGTCTGAAGTTCACAACTCAGGGACTGTGTGTAATCGCTTCTCCTCGCTATTCCCCCCTGAAGTATACTATGATCCCTATTTTTCAGTTGAAGCAACTGAAGTCAAGAAATAAATGGACTGCTCTGGGTAAGAATGATAATGAGGAAGTCAAAACTGAAACAAGAGTGTCTTGATGCCTTGCACAGCATTCTTCCCTTGAATCCGTAATTCCTTTCTACTGTACTCAGGACAGAGTTCCATTCATGTACCTTTCTATCTTTAACTGTTCTGTGAAGATGACAATAATTATATGAAGATTTTCATAATAAAAGAAAAATGCTAAAAGTACAATGACTTGCAGCTCGCAGGAATAACCTAGTGAAAAAAGTCTATTCAGTTTGGAATTTATAATTTTGATGGGCAAAGCCATTCTAGTCTTTTGTGCAAACAGTATTATAAGAAATGTTGCCTGACAAGCTTGGTGAGCCATGGTACCATGAGAGAGATTGTATGTCATCTAATAGTTATGACTTTTAAACCCAGCGCCATCCCTTTTGTGTCTTGGCCCTTCTCCAATTCCTTCATTAAGGTGCAGCTTACTTGTTAGGATGCATTTTCATTTTTTCAAGTTCATCTATCTCCATTTTATGATTAATTGTTAACATCATAATTACAATGAAAATATTCATCATGGAGAAGTATATTATAATTCCATTGAGGTTTTAATCAGTTGTTGCTATCAAGTCTTTTCAACTTATGAAGAGCCTAAGTGTGTCACAAGGAGCTCTGGTAGCTTAGTGGTTACGAATCAGGCTGCTAACCTCAAGGGCGACAGTTGGAAACTACCAGCGGTCCTGTGGAAGAAAGATGAGGCGGTCTGCTCCCATAAAGATTTACAGCCTCAGAAACCCTGTGCAGAGTCACTATGACTCGGAACCAACTCCACAGTTCTTAACAACAAAAACAAGTGTGTCACAGTAGAACTGAACTCCATAGATTTTCAACAGCTAACTTTTGGGAAATGGATTACCAGGCCTTTGTTCTGGGAAGACTGGAACCTCTGAACTGTTGGACAGCAGCTGAGGATGTTTATTATTATTAACTCCCAGGGTTCTACAGATGTATTGTTGGAACCTTAATTTCTTAAACATTTTGCATTTCACATTGTTGAAAGTCTAAAATGCAATAATATAACCTACCAATAAAAGGCGTGCTCTGGTAGCGTAGTGGTTAAGAATCGGGCTGCGAACTTAGGGTCAGCAGTTTGAAACTACCAGCTTTTTCGCGGGAGAAAGATGAGGCTTTCTGCTCCCATAAAGATTTACAGCCTCAGAAACCCTATACAAGGTCGCTATGAGTTGGGACCAACTCCATGGCACCTAACAACAACAACAACAACAACAATAAAAGGCGTGATCCGATGACATGATGGTTGTCGTCACTCCGGAATGACAACTACTGCAGAGAGAAGAACAGTATAGCAAAGTCGCTGCTTCAGTCTTTCCATAGACGGGCTTTGCACTGACAGAAATCCTGCGCCTCTGTTGATCCTAAACTGTCCTTGTATCCCCGTCCACCTCTGTCCAGTGAGGTCACATCTGGCAAGTCCTTTGGAGTCCTGCCCATTCATGGTGCTCTCTTTCTCTGTATTCTAAGCCTCCATATTTCCCATCAGCATGTTGCATTCACGTTTTTCTTATAGATATTTACTTACGTATTTCTACTAAAGTATCCTCTCCCTTTCTCTAGGTTATTTTGATTCTTCATTTAATATTATTTACTGGGAACTTGGAAAGGAAAGAAAAGCATTCATGATGCACTAATCATTTTAAATAGAGAGACTATATATATTTTTCTAGCATTTGAAGTACACTTTTAGATGAACTGAAAAAAAAAGGTAAGTTATCAACTGTGACAGTTCCCTTGTATTAAATTTGCAAAAATATTATATTCTCATTACTGACATAAATACTTTAAAACAAGAATCAAGGCTTCACAATATTATTCTATGAATTCTCTGCATTGATCACTACAATTTTACATCCATCGTGGCAGGATTTTGTCCAATATGTCCCCATTGTTTTCCAGTCCCTTAAATAGTGTCTGACACACAACAGATAATAAATACATCATTAGTGAATGTGCATAATTCCTGAAGTATGAATCTAGGAAATCTGGAAGTTCTCAAATTAAAATGAACTAGATAAAGATTGATTTCCTAGGAAATGGTGAGCTTAAGGAGTCCTTGTGTGGTGCGGCAGAATAATGCACTGGAATGCAAGTGCAGTCTGAACCTCAAAATCAGTGGTTCAAACCCACCAGCTGCTTCTTGGAAACCGTATCACCAAGGCCATATTCTCCAACTACTGATCCTTCCTCTTTGCTCCCAACCTTTGAATTCCAATCACCAGTAATGATCAATACATCCTGATTGCATGTTTGATCAATTTCAGATTGAAGAAGTTGGTAGAATTCTTCTCTTTCATCCTCACTGGCTTTAGTGGTTGGTGTGTAAATTTGAATAAGAGTGGTATTAGCTGGGCTTCCCTGTAGGCGCATGGATATTATCCTATCACAGACAGCATTGTACCTCAGGACTGATCTGGATATGGTCTTTTTCACAATTAATACAACACCATTCCTCTTCAACTTGTTATTTCTGGTATAGTAAACCATGTGGTCATCAGATTCAAAATGGCCAGCTCACTAATGCCTAAGATATTGATGTTTATGTGTTCCATTTCATTTTTGACAACTTCCAATTTTCCCAGATTCATACTTTGTTCATTCTGTGTTCCGATTTTCAATGGATGGGTATAGCTGTTTCTCTTCATGTTGTGCCCCATCAGCAAATGAAGGTTCACGGGCTTTACTCCATTCATGTTATCATGGTCAACTTTACTTTGAGTAGGCAGCTCTTATCCAGTCTCATTTTGAGTGCCTTCCAACCTGAGGAGCTCATTTTCCAGCATTATATCTGACAGTGTTTCTCTGCTATTCATAAGGTTTTCAGTGACTAAATATTCAGAAGTAGTTTGTCACTCCTTCTTCCTAGTCTGTCTTCATCTGGAAGCTCATCTGAAACCTGTCCATCATGGGTGACTCTGCTGGTATTTAAAATACCTGTGGCATAGCTTTCAGAATCTCAGCAACTCAGAAGCCACCACAGTACAACAAAATGACAGACGAATGGTGGAGAAAGAAGGTTACTTGTGCTTTATTGACTATGCAAAGGCTTTCAACTGTGTGTTGTTGTTGTTAAGTGCCGTCGAGTAGGTTCCGACCCATAGCGACCCTGTACAGGGTTTCCGAGGGTGTAAATCTTTATGGGAGTAGAAAGCCTCATCTTTCTCCCATGGAGCGGCTGGTAGTTTCGAACCGCTGACCCTAAGTTTCGCAGCCTGATTCGTAGCCACTAAGCTACTGGATCATGCTAAATTATAGATACCAATGAGAAGCATGGACATACTTAATTAGGCTCATGAGGAACCTGCACACAGACAAAGAGGCGGTCATTTGATCAGAACAAAGAGATACAGAATGGTTTAAAATCAGGAAAGGTATGTGTCTGTTTGTATCCTTTCACCATATTCAGTTTAGAGATTGAGAAAATAATCTGAGAAGCTGGATTATACAAAGAAGAATGTTGCATCAGGATTGAAGGAAGACTCATTCACAACCTGACATATGCAGTTGATACAACCTTGTGTGTTGGAAGTTAAGAGGACTTAAAATACTTACTGATGAAGATACAAGACTACAGCTTTTTATATGGATTGCACTTCAGTGTAAAGAAAACAAATATCCTCACAACTGGACAAATAACATCAAGAAAAATGGAGAGAAGATTTAAGTTGTCAAAGACTTCATTTTGTTTGAATACACAATCAACACTCATAGAAGCAGCAGTCAGGAAATCAAAGGGTGTATGTATTAGGCAAATCTGCTGAAAATGAACTCTTTAAGGTATTAAAGAGTAAGGAGATCAGTTTGAGGATTTAAGTGTGCTTGATCCCAGCCATGCTATTTTTGATGTTTTTATGTTGATGTTAGGTGTTGTGGACTAGTTCTGATTCAGAAATTAAGTTATAGGAAGAGAAAAGTACAATAGAAAATTGATCACAGTGTTTTTGTTCTTGGTATTTTCCCTCCATAACTAATCAAGGTAACACAGTGGTTATGAGTCAGGCTGTTAACCAAAAGGTCAGCAGTTAGAGACTGCCAGCCATTCCACAGGAGAAAGATGACACTTTCAGCTCCTGTAAAGATTTACAACCTTGGAATCCCTATATAGGGTCGCTCTGAGTGGGAACAGACTCCACAGCATACTACTACCAACAACAACAACTAATCAAATGTACAGCATATAGGCATAAAATGTGTGAGGGCAGTAGAGACAGTCATATACCTATTGACGTAGTGGGGAAGCTTGCCCCTTCCCCTCCATTGAACCCTCAGAAAACTATCCAGGATCTTGGTCCATGGTTTCCGGGGATTAAAATGAGGCTAAATGTACCTCTCCAGAAACAAGATTGTGATCATGTTTCTCACATTGGATATGATTGCATATCATTTGTTCTCTTTAAAATTACATGTAATGGAAAACCTTTTAGCTATACAGTCCTCTGTAAAGTGCTCAAAGGAAAAATGCAGACAAGATTGATGATAAATGCAAAAATAATCAAATAGCAGGAACATATTCCTTGTCCTTTCACTGATAAAAGATGAAGTGATTTGAGCTGTGTGAAACTATCAATTTTTACTTTCCATACTTTCATTTGAAAACTTGGGATTTTAATCATTTAAAAATTTAATCACAGGTTTAATATTTCCATCAAAGAGATTCAACAATGAATACGACTCTGTACTCTTGCAAATTTTCACTACTGATGCTTAGGTTATTCACTAAATAAGCTTTTCAAAATTTGTCTCAATAAATATTTGAAATGAAATTATATTTCAAATATAATTGAGATCAGGTCATTAAAAACTTTTGTCAGCTTTAAAGTGAATATTATCTATCGCTTATTTGCCAAAATTTTCATCATAGTATCTTGTTATATATAGTCTTATAGTCTTATACACCATTCTTCTTCTGCCTTTTAACTGCTCTGTAGTAATAAAGAAAATGTCTCTTTCTTTAACACTCTTGTATTCCAAACAAGCTGAATTTAGAGCCTATGCTCATTTGGTTATAGCAGTTAATAAGATATCCTTAAGGAAAGAGAGCTGGTGGTGACATCAAATAAGTGCTGAACTGTGAACTGCAAAGTTGAAAGTTGACAGTTCAAACTCACCAGTCACTTTTTGGGAGAAAGATGAGAATTTCTGAGACCATAAAATTTTACACTCAGAAATCCCATACAGGGTCACTAGGAGTTGAAATTGATGAGAGAAAGAACTACCAGAATGTCAAAACATTACATTCTACAGAGGTGTATGTGTATTTCTGTTCACAATAATTTAGTTCCTCAGTTGTATTTCCCTGTTTTGAAGTTTCCTTTTGGTAATTCACAGAGTGGTACGGGATTGTGAGAGAAAAGTGATCACTAATAGACTACTCATGACAACTAATTGTACTTAACTAGTATCCCAAACTGGGCAGTTTGTGTCGCTGCAGAGGAAAGACTTGATTGTCTGCTTCTGCTAAGACTGCCACCAAGAAAACCCTCTTAAGTTCAGTTCTTCTGTGACACGTAAGATGTTGCCAAAAATTGGGATAAAGTCAATGGCAACATGTTTGGTTTTTGAGAAAGAAGGGAATGAACAACAAAAAAGGTAAAATGAACTAGGCAATGAATTTCTGAATGTAAAATCTGTGAATAACCATTGAATCTTTCAGTTACCTATCATTCACACTAAATATACTTACAGAGTCTAACCTGAGAGTTATGTTGTCATTCACTTTAACTGTCTATCTCTTCTTCCAACCTAATGGCCACTATTATTTTTATTCATTCTATTAAACTTTGTAACCGATTTCTGAATCCCCTTATTGTGTCTTTACAATTCACCATTTGTTAAAGAAAAAAAAAATCATTATTTTAAAATTGAAATCAATCCATGGAACCAATTCTTAATTGTCCCATAAATAATATTGGATATCGTGAAAACATGCTTTGTAAGTTATGCTATGCAAATATATTTGTACCCAGTATTCTCAAAAACCAACCAAACAAACAAACAAACAAAAAACCCCACATTTACTTCCCTGAAACTCCAGACAACAAAATCCATACCATATTTATAGACTGTTTATATTTCCTGTAGTCTTAATGTTATTCACATTATTTTCATCATGCATAATACGAAAAAGGAAATTACTTCATTTGTTTTACTTGAAAAACTCTCAATGGTTCAACTGCATGGAGAATATAATATGGTTCTACAACAACAACAACCCTAGGCAGCAGTGAGCTAAAATGGATTCATATTGGCTTTTCGAAATTAGACAATCATATGATCTACTATTCTGGAAATAAAAAAAAATTGAAGAAAAATGTTATCTCAATCGTATGGAAAAGCATTCCAAGAGTTATTCTAAAGTATGCTGTCAGTCCTGGTATGGTGCTGTGGGTTAATGTACCAGACTGCAAAGCCATTTGAACTGCAAGGTCGGAGGTTCAAGCTCACCAGTCGCTCCTCGGAAGCCCTATACAGGGTCTCCGTGGGTAGGCACTGACTCGATGGTACTTAACAACAACAACAAAATGCTGTCAGTGATAGGATAGTATACATATATGCACAAGGAAGACCAGTTAATGCAATTGTATTCAACATTATACATCAACCACTAATGGCAGAAATGCAGGAATTGAAGATTTCTCCAACTTCTGCAATATGAAATTAATCAAACATTCCATCAAGATTCATTTATTAATTACCAAATGAAAATGTTGAAATGCAAAATGCAAAAGTTCAAAACAAAGAAGCAATAGCTGCAATATATGGTGTTGGTAACAGAAATGATGATTACTTGATAGTGTTTTGCAAGACCAGTGGCTTACTCATTGCAAATACCAAATTTCAACAACACGATTATACTTAAGTGTAATTAAGTCCATTTTGACTCATAAAGCTCTATATGGGACTTCTGAGGCTTTTAAAAATCTTTACAAAGCTGTATCTTTCTTCGCAGAGTGATTGGTGGGCTCAAACCACTGACTTTGTGGTTCGTAGCTCAGAGCTCTCCTTCAACAACATAAACGTGGAGTTTGAATTCAACAAGTGTCACAATAAGAAAGATGTTACCATGAAGATTAAGGTGTGCCTGATCAAAGAAGAACTGATGTCTTGAGTTATGGTGTTGGAGAAGAATACTGAATATACAATGGAAATGGACTGCCAGAAGAACTAACAAATCTATGTTGAAAGATGTAGAGCCACAATACTCCTTAGAATCGAGGATGGCGAAACTTCATCTCAATACTCTGGATATGTCAAGAGGAACCAGTCCCTGGGCATCATGCTTGGTTAAGCAGAGAATCAACTAAAGAAGGAAAACCCTCACCAAGATGTAGCTATGCAGTGACCGCGGAAATGGGCTCAAGCATAACAACAATTCTGAGGAGAGCACAGAGCTGGTCAGCGTTTCATTCTGTTATACTTGGGGTCACTGTGAACCAGAACTGACACCATGACTCCAAACAACAATAAAGAATTTCCTATTAGTCAGTTGTTATAATTATTGTCCATTTTTCTATTGGTAACCTGAATTCCTCCTCTAGTCTTTTCTGCTAGTGTCTTTAACCTTTTTTGTCTGTCTGTAAATTCTATCATTGGGGTCAGATGTCAGTGTGTTCTATTGCCTATTCTTCTTTATTTTATATGGTAGAAAAAATACCTTTTATTCTTCCTGTATGTCACATTTTATGCTAGATGTCAGATTTTATACTATACACTGTGCATATAAGAACAGTACAGACTGAAGTAAGCAATAAGAATTCCCTAAAACTCTGACCCTTCCTATGCCGGGCTGTTTATGGTGAAGTGATTATCTCGACAATGATTATAGAATGAGCTGATTCTGACCTGGGGTGTAGCTTTAATTAGCTTAGTTCATCTCTGGTTTCCAAAGAACCAAGTCCTGCCATCCTACAGATCTTTGGATATAAGCTCTGGGACTTCAGAGATCTCTCAGCTGCTATATTTTTGCACTGTTGGAGATCTCTTTCCCAGCTACCGCCCTTAACATGTCATCCTTTGGATAAATGTCTGTCTCTACTTTGACTAACCAGTATGCTACCAGAGTTCCAATGCATGTAGTAAAATCCAGGAATAGGCATTTCCAGACCATGAATATTCATTTTGTTAATATGACATCTATAAATAATAATCCTTCCTGCCGGCCAATACCTGACTATTATTGTTGCTAAGTGCCATTGAGTCGATTTCAACTTATAACAACCATGTAAACGGTTTTTGTGGAGGGCTTGGTGGGTTTCAACCATGCAACTTGTAATTAGCAGTCCAGTGCTTATACTACAGCACCACAATAGGACCCCAATGTAACTAATAAATACCAATCTGTGTTTTCCTTATACCTTCAAGTCCTTCTTCTACATATGACATTTTAGTTTCTTTTCTTATTGTCCTTATGAAATAAAGCAAAATAGGGAATCATAAATTCATATAATTCCTGTACTATTTTAAATTTAATATTCATTTGCAAAGCATAAGTATTCCAGAACATTTGATTGTGCTCTTAAGGAACCTGTACATACATGAAGAGGCAGTCCTTCAAACAAAACAAGGGGATACTGAATGGTTTGAAATTAGGACAGGCGTGTGCCAGAACTATATTATTTCAAGATATTTATTTTATCTGTGTGCTGAATAAATAATCTGAGAAGGAGGATTACATGGGAAAAAAATGTGGCATCAGGATTGGAGGAAGACTTATTAACAATCTGTGGTATGCAGATGATACAACCTCAATGTAAAGAAAGTAAAAATACTCACAAGTGGACCAATAAATAGCATCATGATAAATGGAGAAAAGATCGAAGTAGTCAAAGACTTCATTTTGCTTGGATCCATAATGAACACTCATAGAAGAAGCAAACAAGAAATCATAAGATGTATTGCAATAGGCAAATCTGCTGCACAAGATGTTTTTATAAAGTGTCCAAAACAAAGATATCAGTTTAAGGACTATGGTGTACCTGACCCAAGCCATGGTATTTTCAGTTGTTTCATATGCATGTGAAAGTAGGACAGTGATTAAGGACGAACATAGAAGAATTGACACATTTGAATTAGGGAGATGGGAAGAATACTGAACGTACTATGGACTGTCAGAAGAACAAACAAATCTGTGTGGGAAGAAGTATAGTCAGAATGCGACTTAGGAGTAAGAATGGTGAGACTTGGTCTCTCATACTTTGGACAGATTATCAGGAAGAACCAGTTCCTGTAGAAGGACATTATGCTTGCTAAAATGGAGGGCCAGCAAGAAAGAGAAAACCCTCAACAAGATGGATTAGCATGATAGCATCAGCAGTGAACTCAAATGTAACAATAATGATAATAGCACAGAACTGGGCAGTATTTCAATCTGTTGTTAACAGGATGTCTGAATTGACTTGATGGCGCCTAACAACAATAACAACATTCATTTACTTAATTATGATCAGATAGTTTTTTAGTTGCAATTGAGTCAGATCTAACTTGTGGTTGTATGTATAACAAAGGAAAATGTTACTCTATCTTGCAGTATCTTCATTACAACTGGTGTTTGACTCTATTGTTTTTATGGGTCCTCTACTTTACTAAATCTGAGTTCTCTTTCTAATTACTGATCTTTCTTGATGGGGTGTCCAAGTAAATTAGTACAATTTCTGTCATCCTAGCTTCTAAGGAGCATTCAGTTTGCATTTATTTTTAAACTAATTTCCTCATTCTTTTGTTATTTCACCGTATATTCAAACTCTTCCACTAATACCACAATTCAAATATACCAACCCTATGTCTGTGGTTTTTCATTATTCAACTTTTACACGCATATGAGTCAATAGTGATATGGTATACAGAAGAAGAAAAATGGCTTGAAATAACTTCAGACTTATTAGAGTCTTAAAGACTTTTTAGAGTCCAGGTGTGTCACTGAAGGCTAAGCACTGAACAGTTAACCACAGGTCAGCAATTCAAATCCACCAGTCACTCCTTGGAAGCCCTATACAGAGTCACTATAAGTCAAAACTAACTCAACAACACATAATAACAACAATTATTATAACACTAATAAAACATTTTTATGAACATAAAAATTTTCCAACACTACAAAAATTGCTGAAAACTGTCTGATTTTTAAAACTTTGGATATGTTTGGTTACACTATCTCATTACATTCTAATCTTTTACATTCTGAAATTGAGACTGATAAAGTAATGCAGCTTTATTGCATAGTTCATGGTTTTCCAAGTATCTTATGATGTATACAATATGAACTGTATTTTAGATATCCCCATAAAATTTCTTACTTGCTTTCTTACTTAAAGATTAGGCAGTCATAAAAGTGTCATTAGAAAAAACATAAAGTACAATATATAAATACATTAATTCAGTACTTAGATATTATAATAATTTATCATTTAAATCCATGCTATAATATGTTTGAAATAAAATCTTATCTTTATATGGGTATTATAATGCTATAAATTGATGCTTCTTCATAAAAATAGAAATATTTCACAGAATTTTTTTGTCTTATATAGCTAATGGGATATCAACTTGTAAAAACATTGTAAAAGTTAGTATGCCTTTTAAACAAATGCAGTGGTATTTGCAGTGATATCCCTAAATGGTCAAGGCCTTATTCTGGACTTTTCAGCCTACAAGTACATCTTGACTAAGATTATGTATAAACTGGAAGCTTCCAATATAGTTTTTCTGCCTTCGTGATTTGTAGCAGAGAAATTTCTCAAAGAAATTACAAATTGCTAAGCAAAAATAGAAATATTATTCCAGTGTGATTTATTAAATAAAAATATGTATTTTATTCTGCTAATTTGAAATAAGTTTTCATGTACATTGGTCTTTTAAAATTGAATACAGTAACAGTTTTATTTTGTCTTTGGTTTGAGAAACTTTCAAGGTGATTGTGATTTAGAGTAATACACAAGGAAAGCAAAATGGATCGTTAACAAAAGACTTAAACATATTAGCAAATATGCTTTAATATCCAAGGTGAATAATATATTATTCAAATAAGTAGTGCTTGCTGTTTCACATGTTTTACATTGTGCTTGACATTAAGAAGTTATGATTAACATGATCTCCATTAAAGGAAATTACTAGATGCAACTAAAGTCACAACAGTAACTGGAGACTGACTTCACTGGCCACCATTTACATGTTAGTTTGTATACTGTGGTGGTTTGCTCTTCCAGAGGCATCTCAAAGGCCAGCAGGGTAACACATGCTGGGCAGATTTCAGCAGGACTTCCACACGAAGACATACCAACAACAAGAACTTGGCATTCTGTCTCTGGATAACAAAAAGCTAATGAAAACACTAGAGCTTTATCTGACATTACTGCTGTAGTTAGGTGCCATCAAGGCAGTACTGACTAATAGCAACACTATGCACAACAGAACAAAACACTGCTTGGTTCTGCACCAACCTCACTATCATATTTTTGCATGAAGCCATTGCTGCTGCCATTGGGCCCATCCGTCTCTTTGGGAGGCTTCTTATTCTCTAACTCTCCACTTTACCAAGCTCGATGTCCTTCTCCAGGGACTGGCCCCTCCTGATATGCTAATATGTCTGAAGTATGAAAAATGAAGTCTGACCATCTTGATCTCCAAGGAACATTCTGGCTGTACTTCTTCCAACATAGATTTGTTTGTTCTTTTGGCAGTCCATAATACTTTTAATATTCTTCTCCAACACCATAACTCAAATACATCAATACTTCTATGGTCTTCTTAGTCACTTTGCAGCTTTCACATGCATATGAGGTTACTGGAAATACCAGAGCTTGGGTCAGGCTCACCTTAGTCCTCAAACTCACATCTTTGCTCTTAAACACTTCAAATAAGTCTTGTACATATCTGCTTTATATAATATGCCTAATTTCTTGACTGCTGCTTCCATGACTGTTGATGATTGACCTGAGCAAGATAAAGTTTTTGACTACTTTAATCTTTCTCCATTTATCTTGATGTTATTTATCAGTCCAGTGGTGAGGTTTTTTTGTTTTCTTTATATTGAGGTGCAACCCAGACTGAAGCCTGTGGTCTTTGATCTTCACCAGTAAGTATATTAATTCCTCTTTGTATTCAGCAAGCAAGGTTGTATCATATGCATAATGAATGTTGTTACTGATTCTTCCTCCAATCCTGATGCCATATTCTTCATATAATCCAGTTTCTTGGACTATGTGCTCAGCATGCAGACTGAATATGTATGGTGAAAGGGGAAATGAGCCATTTAATTTAGAAGATGCTGAAAGCATGGCTGGGGAAAAGCTGCCTACTCAAAGTAGAGTGAACTTAATAAATTAGAAATGAAATGAATACAATTTTAATTCTTAATAAAAATGAATTGATCCATATTCAATTATTTCAGGAGGTAGCATATTATCATGAACCAATGGTATTGAAGGAAGATAATATCATGCACCAATGGTATTGAAGGAAGATATTATCATGAACCAATGGTATTGAAGGAAGATATTCAAGCTGCACTTTCAGCTGATAGCGAAAAACAAGCTCAAGGAATTCACAGAATAACTGAGATGTGTCAACAAATTCAACCCAAATTGACCAGAGGCCATGGAATGAGAAATGCCATTTCTGAGGTCAGATGGATCCTCACTGAAAGCAGAAAATACCAGAAATGTTGATGCTTTATTTATTATGCAAGGCATTTGACTGTGTGAATTATAAGAATTTACAAATAATATTTTGAGAATAGGAATTCTACAACATTCAATTGTGTTCATGTGGAGCTTGTACATTTACTAAGAGGTAGTCATTCAAAGAGAATAATGAGATAATGTATGGTTACAATCAAGAAAGGTTTTTTTTTTGTTTTTTTTTGTTTTTTTTTTTTTTTTTTTTTAATGGATTCATCTGTTTAATATAGGGAAATAACATTTTATCAATACTAGGCACCATAAAATGTAAACACAATTACTGTTATAAACCTAGATATACTTTCAAGAATTTACCTCCAAGAATTGAAAGTGGCTTTTATTGTAGTTACCCTGTTTGCATATAGTGCAGAGAAAAGTCTTCATGTTAGCACTATGCTTGTCAAATTAGGAGAGAGACAGATAAAAATTTGAATTCTTTAAATAGTCATAAACTATAATAACATCCAGGTTTATCTTCCTTTCAGTAGCCACATTCCCTGTTACACACATCTTTATAACGACAGCACAGTGAATGATAAAGTCAAAGAATTTTGATACACTAGAAAACAGTACTCAGTGATACATTTACATTCTATTTATATGATTAAACATTTGATCATACAGTATCTTCCTACAGGTTTACTGGCTAATTTGCGACAGGGTTTATATCGTTAGAGGTATTACTAACATGATAACTACTTCCCTTATATGCAAACATTAGAGCTTTAATTTTATTGAGAGTAAAACATACCTTTTTACTATCCATACCATTTTGCTATCCACTTAAGAAAGGCTGCATCTTTTCATCACACTTATTCAATTTGTATGTTAACAAAATACTCTGAGAAATTGGGCTATATGAAGACAAACTTGACATCAGGATTGGTGGGAGACTCATTAACAGCTTGCACTATGCAGATGACACAACCTTACTTCCTGAAAGCAAAGACTAGAGCCTTCTGTATGGATTGCACCACAGTGTAAAGATACAAAAATCCTTATAACTGGATCAGTAAATTACATCATGATAAACAAATAAAAAGTCGTTTGAACTGCAAGGTCGGTGGTTCAAGATCACCAGCTGCTCCTTGGAAACCCTATACAGGGTCACAATGGGTTGGAATCAACTCGATGGCACTTAACAACAACAACAAAACAAATGAAAAATTGAAGTTGTCAAGGATTTCTTTCTCTTAGGATCCATAGTCAATACTTACAGAAGTAGCAGTCAAAAATTAAAGAACATAATTCATTGGGAAAATCTGCTGCAAAAAACCTCTTTAAAATGCTAAAGAGCAAAGATGTCACTTTAAGGACCAAACCAAGCCTGGTCCATGCTGTAATATTTCTAATCACCTCATAGGTCTGTGAAAACTTGATAGGACCGTGAAAAAGGAAGACAGGAGATATATTGATACATTTGAATTATGGGTTTGGTGAAGAATGTCAGATATAGCATACACTGCCAGAGAACAAGGATCCTACTGGAGCCATTGGTTAATCATGGGCTGATAATCATAAGGTCAGCATTTCAAACACAACAGTCACACAAAGGGAGAACCATGAGGCTGAATGCTCACTATGATTTAGATTCGAAACTCTAAGTTCTTCTATGTCCTTTACAGTTGCTATGAGGTGGAATCAACTTCACACCAGTGGCTTTGGTTTTAGAATCTCACTGCTAAAATAGATACATATATTTTACAACTTTTACCATTTTGGAAAACTTCAGACTTATAATGGGTGGATTAAAAAAAAGCAAGTGTTGAAACAATCTGAGGTTGAATATAAAGTGTAAATTTTTCCTACTTTATCTGATGCTTTAGTGTCAAATATCAGTACCTTTTCCAGCTGTATTAAAGTATAAAGGCTCACAATAGAATAGTAGAGATTTTCTTTAACTAGGATTATTAATACCAAGAGAAGTTAATAGAGAGAACAGAACAAAGGTTAATGTAAATGAATTATATCTGGCTACTGAAATAAAGCTGAATAGAAGAAGGTACAAGAGATACAAGTAGGATTGAAAAAATGGTAAGTCCCATTAGGTTTGACATACATTAAGCATAATTGAACAAGTGTGGGTTAGCTTTCAGAGAATAGAGTACTTAAAATTAAGAGTATGGGGTATTTGTAGCTATTAAATGACAATATATATATTTTAAAAGGTACTGTTGAATCATTTCCTACACCTGGTAACCCTATGTATGCAGCTTACTTAGAACTGTTTTATATTATTTTATTTCAGAAGATAGCCATGTCTTTCTTCTAAGGTGCCTAATGGTGGGTTGTTATTGTTGTTGTTATGTGCCGTGGAGTCAGTTCTGACTCATAGTGACCCTGTACAGGGTTTCTGAGGCTGTAAATCTTTACGGGAGCAGAAAGCATCATCTTTTTCCCATGGAACAGCTGGTAGTTTTGAACTGCTGACCATGAGGATAGCAGCCCGATTCGTAACCACTATGCTTTGTTGTTGTTGTTGTTGTCAGGTGCCATCGAGTCGGAACCGACTCATAGCGACCCCATGCACAGCAGAACGAAACAATGTCCGATCCTGGGCCAACCTCACTACCGCTGCCACACTTGAGTCCATCAATGATGCCACCTGGCCAATCCATCTCGTTAGAGGTCTTCCTCTTTTTCTCTGACCCTCCATCTTACCCAGCATGACATCCTTCTCCAACAATTGTTTCCTCCGGACAATATGTCCAAAGTAGGAGAGACGAAGCTTAGCCATCCTGGCCTCCAAGGAGCACTCTGGCTGCACTTCTTCCAAAACAGATCTATTGGCTCTTTTGGCAGTCCATGGCACTTTCAGTATTCTCCTCCAACACCACAACTCAAAGGCATCAATTCTTTTACAATCTTCCTTATTCACTGTCAAGCTTTCGCATCCATATGAAGCTATTGAAAACACAATGGCCTGGGTCAGGCGCACCTTAGTCCTCAAGCTGACATCTCTGCTCTTCAATACTTTAAAAAGTTCCTGTGCAGCAGATTTGCCCAGTGCAATACGTCGTCTGATCTCTTGACTGCTACTTCCGCGAGTGTTGATAGTTGATCCAAGAACAATGAAGTCCTTGACAACTTCAATCTTTTCTCCATTGATAAGAATGTTGTTTATTGGTCCAGTGGTGAGGATTTTTGTTTTCTTGACATTGAGATGTAATCCATATCGAAGACTGTGCTCTTTGATCTTCATAAGTAAATGTTTCATCTTCTTCACTTTCAGCAAGCAAGGTTGTATCATCTGCATATCGCAGGTTGTTAATGAGTTTCCTCCAATCCTGATGCCACGTTTTTCTTCGTAGAACCCAGCTTCTCGTATTATTTGCTCAACACCTTTTCCAATTTTAAAACATTCAGTGTTCCCATGTTCTGTTCGAAAAACTGCTTCTTCTTCTAGGTTCAGATTTCTTAGAAGTACAATTAAGTGTTCTGGAATACTCATACTTCTCAATGTTGTCCATAGTTTGTCATAATCCACACAACCACTATGCTACCAGAGCTTATTAATGGTGGGTATTAACTGCCAACTTTTTGGTTAGTTGAATAATTTGTACCACTTGCGCCACAATGAGTTATCTCTGGACCTTTCTGGCTCTAGGTTTGTAACTATATCCAAAGGAATAATTAGGCCTCAAACTTGGGAGCAGATTGGTCAATTTACTATTCTCCTAAGTGTCTTGCAGGAACTGGCCATTTTACTATCCACTTAAGAGGTTTACAGATCCACCCAATGGAATTGGACAGTTAATGACCCAGTGAAGGGATTAACTGGTTAGTAAAGCTCTGAAAATGACCAGGGGTGTTCCTGTAAGAGTGGTCAGTCTCAAAGACACTTGAGGATTTCCTAATTTATGAGAGCCAGGAGAAGAGCACAGCCTGAGAAACTCCTAGAAGAGCTATAATGCAGGTCAAGGGCTCTTCGCTGAGCTGGTGACACTCACTGAGTTGACATTTTAAAGACTGATAGGAAGGATCTTCAGCACAACAGAACTTAGAGGCAGTAAAATTACAGCCGTGATGGAAGTGGAAGAAACCATGAGACTAGAAGATGGTGATGGTGAACAGGCTCAGGACACAGACACCATGGCATCTCAGGGCACGAGAATGGCAATGGAACACAGACCTGGGCATAAATCATACAGAGGTTGCTTATGAGTTTTGCTCCAGAAATATTAGGTTGGCCTAGCTGCCACTGGCCTAGAGTTTGTCCAAACTGTTTGTTGAGCACTGGATCAGCAAGCAAAGGAGGACAAAATTTGCCAAGAAACACCACAGAGGCTAGAGAGAGAGAACAAATTCAGCCATGGCTCACCTAGCCTAACCCGAGGAAAAGACCCCTGAGAGAAAGACACTTGGTCCACTGAATGTCAGCCCAATGACACAGAAATTGACCTGGGAAGGGCCAACAGGTCTTCTTTTAAGTATAAATAGACCCTTCCTTCAGAAACTAAGTGAAATCCTTGTAAGGATGGAGGGGAATTGGTTTTGTTTTGTTGCTAAGTGCCCTCGGTTGGGTCCAACCCAGAGCAACCCTGTATAGGGTTTCTGAGGAATGGCTAACGAGATTGAACCACCAACCTTGTAGTTCAAACCGATCTTTCAGTCCAGCACATTAACCTGCAGTGCTAAACCAGGACTCATTATTAAGCATTAGGTGAGGAAATGATTTAATAAATATAATGAATACATAAATAAAGTCACCTTTTCCCTCTTTAGTTCTCTTTTTGTTATTGTTTTTATGCGCCGTTAAGTCAATACAAAATCATAGCTATTATATGAACAACAGAACAAAGCACTGCCTAGTGTGTGTCATCCTCACAATTGTTATATTTGAGCCCAGTGTTGAAGTCACAGGGTCTAGATAACTCTGAAAAATCTCACAATACTAGAATACACAATGATTGATTTGACTAATTTTAATATTGCTACTTTTTATATTATCACTCAACTTAGTAGAATAATAGAACATCTGATTTGATGCCTAATTTTTGTTGTTTGGTAGATGATAGACTTAAAGAATACCACACAAAACTGAATAATCAATGTAATGATGAAATAAATGAGCACAGAATTAAAAACTTTAGCATTTTAGTTGCTAATGAATTACTGTTTTGAGATCTTGGAACTGTTTCTGAATCTCTCTTTCCTTATACAATAATATTAGCTATGCTAATCACAGAGTTGGCATCATGGTGTGGGGCTGCAGGTTAATACGCTGGACGGCAAGGTAAGTTTGAACCGCAAGGTCGGCAGTTCAAACTCATCAGCTGTTCCCTGGAAACCGTATACAGGGTCACTGTAACTCAGAACTGCCTCATATGTGCTTAACAACAACATCAAATCACAGAGCTATTGAGAAGTTAAAAAGATGTGATGATGTGAGGACATTTTGTACAATGTAATAATACTCTAAAGAAATACTAAATGTTTTTATAATACCATCCTAATAATTTTGGGAAATTAATACTTTGATTTTCTGTTTCTACATAATGTATTCTCATTTAATTACTTAAAACACCAAAGTCATATATTAAGTTAAAACTTTGAATAAATACTGGAAATTAATATACAAAACTATAATATACCTAAATATAAGCATTTGGAGTCCGGTGTGTCATTGTGGGATAAGGCACTGGACAACAAGGTCAGTTTGAACCATAAGGTCAGCAGTTCAAACTCAAACTGACAGCTGCTCCTGGAAATCCTATACAGGGTTGCCATGAGTCGGAACTGACTCGATTGTATGTAACAACAAATACAAACAATATTTATAATCCTATTTATTTCTTAGTGGACATTTACAGAGTAAAATAAATCACATGAAATAGTGTAGGACTCTTTGGATCAGAGCCCTGATCACACTATGCATTGTTGTTGTTGTTAAGTGCCATCGAGTCGATTCCGACTCATAGCGACCTTGTATAGGGTTTCCAAGGAGCATCTGGTGAGCCTGAACCACCGACCTTGCAGTTCAAACGAATCTGCAGTCTGATGCATTAGCCCACAGCGCCACACCAGGACTGTGCATTGGGGTGGTGCAAACATTTTTGTTATTGTTTTTACATACCATTGAGTCTGTTCTGACTCACAGCAGCCCTGCAAGGGTTTCTAAGGAACAGCTGGTGAGCTTGAACCACCAACCTTACTGTTTAAACCAACCTTGCAGGGTGCAAAAATAAATGACACCAAACCATCCCTCCCATGGCACTCTCTACTCACCTGGGTTCCACACCACACTCATATTTATGGGGCTCACTAGGGACGTCGACAGCTAACAGTTCAGGGTCAGAAATGGTCAGGGCACAGTTATGCCAGTCAGGATAGCCTCTCCTCAACCATCCCTGCAGGCAGGCCTCTCTCTGCCTGAACAATGCTACAAAGCTATTTTAGGGTTTTGACACATGCCCACAAGACACACCATTCTACCATAAGCTTTAGATTCAAGGCTATTAGCTCTCACTCTGTGACTTGGAAACCTAGTCCCCTTAATTATCAGAATGCACCCCACTCTGCAAGGAGGCCTCCTGCCCGAAGTCACTCAGCTTTGCTTGTTCCATGGATTGAGATGTTCATCACTGTGTCTCGTGCTCTGCTTATTGGTCCTCTGTCTCTTGTCCAGTGTCACAGCTTTCTGCCCTGGGTTGAGGAGGGTCAATGCAGAGGGATCTCTGGGTTTAAAGAAAGCACGCCACTCCTAGATCTTCTTCTCTGATGGTAGTTTTTACCATTACAATGAACTCTGTCAACACCCACAGCTGAGTTATGCCATCCTACAAGTCTCTTCTCCCACTTTCATTTACCCAGACCCACCTAGTAAAAAGTTGTTAGGTGGATGTTACAAAAACTAATATTAGACTTGTTGCTAAGTGCCATCCAATTGGTTCTGACTCATAGTGACCCTGTATAGGCTTCTGAAGAGCAGCTGTTGAGCTTGAACTGCCCACCTTGGGGTTCAAACTGATCTTGCAGCTCAGTGTATTAACCCACAGTGCCACACCAGGACTTCAAAGACACATTAAAATATCAGGGGTGGGGAGCATCCAGCTCATGGTCTGTATAAAGCCATAATTTTGGGTAAATTAATGCTTTGGTTTTGGTCTGGCTCTGCCAAGACAACCGCAGTTCCAGGCATCACATTGTTTTTATTGTTGAGTGCCTTAGAGCTGGTTCCCACCCATAGCAACCCTGTACACGGTTTCCAAGGAGCAGCTGGTGAGCTTGAACCACCAACTTTGAGGTTCAAAATGACTTTGCTGTCCAGCGCATTAACCCACAGCACCACACCAGGATTTTTTCCGTCACATTAGTGGTACATTAATTAAATGTTTGACCAAATATACAGCAGGCTAATTTTTAAGTTGATAAGTTTGTATGGCCCGAAAATGACGCTATAAATTTTGGCTGAAAAAAAGTTCTCCACCTCTGTGTTACATTATTCACTATGCCACAGGTGGTCACAGGTTTTTACTGCAATAATTAAGATGAGATAAATAGAGCAAGACATCTCCCAAAATGTTTCCAACCACAGATAAAACATTTAGTCACTTCCATGCATGCTCTTCAATGCACCAAAGAGAACAAAGAGGAATTTGGGACTGGGGTTTATGCAGATAAACCAAAGGATTGTGTGTGATAGACTACATGGAAATTAGAGCAAAGGGGTAAGAAGAGGGTGACTTTGTTTAGGTTCAGATAGCGTAAGTATCCTGTGACCCACTTCCCCCCTAGCTACAAGATTAATTCAGCACAATTAAGTACATATGGGTAGTCATGTGAACAGAGAAAGTTACATGAGTTCAGAACAAGAAGGAAAACTTCTCTGACAAGAAGAAATCGAGAGAGAGAGACCTGGTTCCTAACCTTCATTATCAGAAAATGCTCTGAACCTGAGGCCTCAGTTCATAAAGCCTGGATGGGGATGGTAAAGACAGGCCATCCTTTTAATCATAATGTTTTGCTTGATTTGACAGTTTTAAGCTTTTCTTATTGAATTTTCTTTTCTGATTTATAAAAGAAAGAAGAAATGTTACTTTATGCTTCATGAATTTGCTGGCATTCTTTATATACCCCCTTTTGGAAAAAGTCTATATGGTAATGGTTGATTTTAGCCCAGTAGCAAAGCAACTATATATATTTAAAAACCATATTTATTATTGAATTACATTCTCTATTATATTAAATTAAATTGCTGTATTTTTAGCTGCAAAATCTGTATAATTTTCCTCACCATATCAAGCCAGAAACATAACAAATGGATTATGTGTAGTATAAAGAGTTAATATAATCCACTGTCAGTGTTGGTGGTCTAGAGCCAATCAGTGAATTGAAAATCCAGACCCCACATTAAAAATCACTCTGAAGACCATGTAAAATTCAGCATCTATACCCCAAAATGGATTTGGGCATTAGACACTTATTCAGATCATTTCGACCCAGATGCACTACTCACGGAATCAAGATACACTGAAAAAGACTATTGTTCAATAATGTGAAAATAAACAATTACCATGTATCAGATACAAAGCTGAGTTCTAAAAAACAAATTAGCTCAATCTAGAAATTTTAAGTCTGTTTGATAAAATATGTGTAAGAAGCAAATAATTCTAATACAAATATTACCAGGCTTCTATTACATGTATGAAAGAAATACACTAGAAAAGATATGGGGAAATGCATCCTAGAGGAATTCAGACATATTTAGTAGCCAAATTAACATTTTAATTAGGTCTTGCACAAAGAGAAGGATTAGAAGGCCTCTTGTACAATAATTTGTTATTGTTGTTAAGTGCTGTCAAGTCCGTTCCAATGCAGAGTGACCCTGTATAGGGTTTCTGAGGAGTGGCTGGTGAGTTTCAACCACCGACCTTGCTGTTCAAACTGACCCTGAAGTCCAGCGTTAATCCTATGCCACCACACCAGGACTCTACAATAGTAATACTGTGTTCAAATTCACAGAGGACACATTCTTGTGTCTTACAAGACTCTAGGCGATAGGCTTTGAAAATGACCACTTACATACTTTTGCATGTAGAAAGGACTACTGGGAAATTACTGGTATTGGTGTTGGCAAGAAGCAACCATTTCCCATGGGTTAAAACAAACCGAATGCTTTAAGCATCCCATTATCTTTAATTAAATAATCTGTTTTTAACTTTACAAGACTTGCATGTTAGTATTATTCTTTATGTAGCTGTCCATTCTACTATATACATTTACATTATTTGTGCTTATTTTTAAAAAAATAAATCTATCAGATTATAACCATATTCTATGCTAAGAATAACAAAAGGTGTTAAGTCAGAAAACTTGGAATCAGGTCCCAGCTACACACTTCAACACTTTTGAATTGCTAAAGTTCGCTGTGCCAAAGGTTTCCTATAAATAAAGTAAAGTCAGACAGAATGACGATTACATCTATCCCTCACTTGTGCACATAGATGTTTTAAGGCAAAATGAGACAGTCAAGAAATGATAAATAATAGTCCTGATAAAAAGTTCTAAAGACTGAGTTTCATTTATTTTTCTCAAAGAAATTGATTGAAGAAAAGCTGTCTCTAATTTGAAAAAATAAAATGATACGATAACTTCACAGGATATAAAAGCAAGGTCATTTGGAAGTCTCCTCCAATTCTGAACTAATATCTTTAAAAACCTTTTTGTAAGTTTCGCACCAATCATATATTCCATGTTTTCAAGTGTTATGAGCTCTTTATGTAAGTATATTTGCGTAGTACTGGTGTGGCGCTGTAGGATAAAGCATTGGACCGCAAGACCACTCCTTAGAAACGCTATACAGGGTCACTGTGAGTCAAAACTGACTCGTATTTAAAACAACAATTATTTAAGTAAGTTATTGGCATTCCATACATGTTAAATTAGCTATGATTTATTTTTAATTATTTTGCAATCAGGTGTATATTTGTTTTCACTGTTAATTTTCTATAGCTCTTGGGGCAATGCTGAATTAGTGTTTTATATAGTTTTTATTTTTTCTCATTGGCAAATACTTTTTCCTTTTGTTTTAGCAATTGAACAGAAATTTCTCCGTGTCATGTTTAGTTTCTCTCTTTCTAGACTGATAACAACAAGGTTAGCAGTTCAAACCTACCAGTTACTCTTGGAAACCTTATAAAGGGTCGCTATGAGTTGGAACCGACTCGATTACACACAACAACAAAGGAGGGATCGTTATGGGAATCGTTTTGTTGGACATCATCAGCCAAGACAGTCATATGTGCACTTAGGGCAGCAGAATCCAGTGTTGGTGCTGACCACATCTACTACAAAAGTCCATTTGTAAAAAAATTGATAGCATCCAACTATTCCTTACTAAATCAGAAAGTCACATTCAGAGACAGGTTCAGAATAATACAGAAGTAACCAAACATTGTTCCTGTGTTTTGAGCTGTTGTTGTTGTTGTTATGTGCCATGGAGTCGGTTCCAACTCATAGAGACCCCATACAGGGTTTCCAAGGCTGTAAATCTTTACGGGAGCAGAATACCTTATCTTTCTCTCACGAAACAGCTGGTAGTTTCGAACTGCTGACCTTAAGGTTCACAGCCCGATTCATAATCACTGCGCTACCAGAGCTCCTTGTGTTTCGAGTTGTAGTATAGCTTACATTATAAATACTCTTTAGTATTATACAAATGTTAGACATTCAAATATAACTAACTCAAGATTCTAGATTTGTGATATTTCTTAAGTTTATCTTAGAGGCCCTGGAATTTTACTTTTAGTGTTATATTTAACTTTGTATTTTACTTCACTTTAAAAGTGTGTTTATTTTTTATTTTAAAAACTAAATGATGACTCCTGTAGATCTGGAGATAAGAGAGAGAAAAGGAAGGGATGGCTGGCCCTAAGTGTGGTGAGACATGAAGACTCCTGGGTCCATGGACAAGGACCTCGTCATGGAGAGCTAAAGCCGACAATGAAGCATCCAGCTGACATGAAGTGAGGAGAGATGTACAAGAAAGACCAAACTTGCAGAGAGTACCTATTTGACCTATCTTTGATGACTTGATGTTCAAAACTTGAAGAGAGGAAGATAAAGAAATTTGATAAAGGAAACAAGTATAAGTTGTACGATTTGATTAATTAGACCTATACTTATGGATGTAGTAGCTCAAAACACCAACTGAGAGGCAAGGAGTCTTCACATCAAGGATCACATCTAGTCTTCACATCAAGGATCACATCTATCACCTCTGTACAAAGGGTTCATAAGAACAGGCAACTTACACATTGGCTACCTAAAATGGGGAGGCTACAAAGGCATGAAGTGGCTGCCTTACAAGTTTTCAAGAGGTAGTTTAGTTTCAGAGCATGTGCAGGAAGGTAGGAAAAAACAAAAAGGAAAACAAAAATTAAATGAATGCAAGGAAATGAAACAGATGGGCTATATAAACAGATTTCTAAATTTAGAAACCTATAAGGTTGTATAGTTAAGATAGTCTCTATATGGTGAACCTAGCTCTAGTTTCTACTCAGTGTCTAGTGAATGACTTTCTAAGGAACTTGAAATGGAGGACTATAGTTATTAAACTAAGTTTTTCTGTGTTACACTGTGCTCATTATTAAACTTTTGCCATATGGTATAGCAGCTGTTGAGCAGGATATTTATCTTTCTTAGATTCTGTCTTTAAATGATAATGAATTTGTTTTCCAGGACACCGTTTTACATGGTGGAGATAAATATCATTTTTATAGCTCAAAATACAAAATCTGAATAAGGATTTGTAGAAAATCAGACACCATGACATTCAGTTAGGGTGCAGAAACTGCATGAGACAGGAGCTTCCATCCTAATTCTAAGAACAGAACAGTTAAGGCAAAACAACAACAAAATGTAGATTTGTTTATTTGTTTAACTCATAACAGAGTTGAACCAAAATGAAAAAAGTGATGACTATTTCTTAGGAACAAGGAGGCTTCCATGCCTAGAAGACAAAAAAAAAATGTGTCACGAGAGTAAGAAGAACCAAAAAACCATAACACAAAAATATATAAGGCTTAGAAGGCAGAACTGAGAGACTGGAGGCCAGAGAAACTTCAGACAAATGATGAGTCTACTTAACTCCACCCTCAGCTATTTCCACTGATTTAATGTGGCTCAGAATAAAAAGCTTATCAATCTACTTCCCCAAAATCCCAGCACTGAAGACTCTAAGGAACACAGTTTATTCTGACAGACATTTGATCACCCTGGGCTGGGAGTCAGCTAGAAAGCAGTTTATTTATTTATCTAATTTTGGTGAAATGCATAAGATCTGTGTTCTAAAATGCAGAGTCTGGTCAGAAGAACTTAGGGAGAGTCCCCGGTGGAGAATTCTCCAAGACTGAAAAAACAAAAACCACCCCACTACCATCAGATGATTCCGTCTCAGAGTGACCCTACCAGGGTTCTAGAGGTTATAAATCTTTACAGGAACGGAAAGCGTCATCTTCCTCTCTTGGAAACAGCTGGTGGATTTGAGACCTTGTGGCTGTAGTCCAGTGCTTATCTAGAGCACAGCAGTCATTAAATACTTAGAAGTGAGCAAGAGAAAAGCAGTAGAGTCCTTTGAGGCACCCCTACCTTTGCTGAGTATAAAAACTGGGGCAGGATAGAGGAATGAGAAGCATGTCTCAAACATAGACACAAAGCTGTTAACAGAACTGGAGGCAAAGCCAACTCCTGAGCTACTCCAAAGTTGGTAGCCTAGTTTTAAAGAAGAAAAAGGTCTCAAATAGTTTAGAAAGTTGCTGGATATGCTGCTCAGTGAGGTCTCCCATATCTTGCTTTTATAGTTTAGATTCTAAGGAAAGTTAAGGGGAATATCAAAATTGCTCCTTCACATCATTCAAAGCTATTATTAATGCGATGAATCTTAAAATAAAGAAAGAGATAAAAGCTTTGACTAAGCTCAGAAGTAGTTAATTTAGAATGTGGATTCATTCTACACACTCGGGACCTGAAAAAGGAAGTGAAGACACATTTCCTGGTATAAATATTATGCCCTTCGATTTTACATTTCTCTTACAATAAGATAAATACATACAACAAAATAAATAAGAAACATGAAGAAGCCAGAAATACAACCAGTGAACAAAAGTGGACTTAGAAATGGCATCAATCTTAAAATACTCAGCTGGTATTTTAAAGATAAAAATTATAAATATATTAAAGTATCTAGTGAAAAAGATGGACAACATTTGTAAACAAATGGGCAATTTAAGTAAGAATAAAAATATAAAGAAGGATCACAAAAAAGAAAGCATAGTACTAGAAACTAAAAACTGGGGAAAAAACGTTTTCATGGACTCAGCAGCTGTATATAATGAAAACCTAGAAATGCAGCCAGAGTGCTCCTTGGAGGCCAAGATGGGCAAACTTTGTCTCTCATACCTCGGACATATTGTCAGGAGAGACCAGTGGATAGAGAAGGAGATCATGTTTGGGAAGGTGGAGGGTCAGAGAAAAAGAGGAAGACACCCAACGACATGGATTAGCCAAGTAGCAAGCATCGATGGACTCAAGCGTGGCAACAGTAGTGAGGTTGGCCCAGGATTGGGCAGTGTTTCGTTCTGCTATGCATAAGGTCACTATGGATCAGTACCGACTCGATGGCACTTAACAACAACAACAACATCACATATTTAACAAAAGTTTAAATTAAAAGTAATAATAGTGAACATAAATAGTGAATGTGAAAATAATGATGTCTGACAAAGTAGACCTCAAGAAAAAAACAAGCAGAATGAAAAAAACATATGTACAATCATGATAAAATAAATCAGTCAATAAGACATAGAAACCCTATATTTGGTAAATTCAGTAACTTAAAATATCAAAGAAAAATGGGTAGAACTGAAGAAAGAAATGGACATAGCACAATCATAGAACTGTACCCACCCAGAGAGGATGAGGGGACAGGGTGAAGTAAAGAAAGAAATAAAATATAAATTACCAATGCCAGAAACAAAATATTTCTACATATTCCACTACATATTTTTAGATGGTAGGCATATGTTATGAAGAATCAAAGTCAATAAATTCAATAATTCATACAAAATGGAAAAATTATTTGACAACTTACCAAAACAAAGAGGGTATAGAAAACTCAAATTATCATAGATCTATTAAAGAAGTTGAATTTGTACTTTAAAGAAGTATTTTATTTCTACAAATAAAATTACAGGCACAGATGATAAAATGAAGAATAGCATAAACCTAATACCAATCATACATGAGATCTTTCAGATGAAGAAAGATTTCAAAGCCTATTTTAGAGGCCAGGATAAGTGGATGGCAAACTCTGACAAAGAAATGACAGGATAAGAAAACTGCAGATCAATATCCTTCTGAACATAATTATAAGAATCTTCAACAAATATACCCAATTGCATCTAACAAAACATAAAAAAAGAGTAAAAAAACCAAAACCCAAATCCACTACCATCCAGCTAATTCCTACTCCTATCAGGTTATCAATCGGGCTGCTAATCTCAAGGTCGGCAGTTTGAAACTACCAGCTGTTCCACTGGAGAAAGATGAGGATTTCTGCTCCCGTAAAGGTTTGCAGCCTCAGAAACCCTATGCAGGGTCACTATGAGTCGGAACCAACTCCATGGTACTTAACAACAACAACAACCCTATAGGGCCAGAAGAACTGCTCCAATAGGGTTCCCAGGATTGTATCTCTTTACAATCCTCATCTTTCTCCCATGGAGTGACTGATGGATTTAAAATACTGAACCTCTGGATAGCAGCCATCATGCCAAATATGTGTTCATCCTGGGAATGCAAGCTTAATTTAACATTTGAAAATCATTCAGCTAGAAACAGAAATATATGTGATTAGCTTAATTAATACTAAAAAAGCATTTTAAAAAATTAACATACATCCAGGATAAAATCTCTGACAAAGAACATTAACAATAGATACTTCTATAGCTAACACCATCAGCGAAATCATGGAACAATTTCCCTCTAAAAATAATGACATAACAAGGAATCCTATTACCACTATTTCTAGGAAGCAATGTTCTAGAAGTCTCACTGATTGCAATTTGGGAAGAAGAGAATAATCAAATTAATGACAAAATAAATGCTAACAATATGTATATGTCTGAAAAGAAAAAGTGTCTCTATTTACAAATGACATGATTACTTAGGCAAAATTCCTAAGAAATGCACCGAAAAATAAACATTATAAACAATCAAACACACAAATTCTAAAACAAATATTTCAATTTACTAGGGTTGCCCTGTCCCACATTTATAATGGAAAAAGTAAAACTATTTTAAAATACAAACAAGAAACACTTAGATGATAAAATCAAAACCATTTACAGTAACATAAAAACAAAAATATTTAGGAAGTGATAGCAATAACAAGGCAAGACCTTTACACTAAAAACTACAGAATATTACTAAAGATAGACTCATCTATATGCCCAATTAGTTTTGAGAAAATATCCAAGTAATCCAATGGAAAAGTGTTGTCCTTTTATCAAATGATACTGAAACAATTTGATATTCACATCGTCACATGCAAGATTTTAAGAAAAGACAACAACCTCAACCATGCTCAAAAAATACACCTGAGCTCATAGGCGTGAAAGTAAACCAGAAAACCTTATGATTTCTAAAAGGAAGCTTAAGAATAAATTTTGCTTTTAAGTTAGGCAAAAATTGTTCATTTTTTTTGTTTTTAAGTGCCCTGTCGAGTCAGTTCCAACCCCTAGCGACCCTGTATGGGGTTTCTGAGTAGCAGCTGGTGGGTTTCAACTGCTGATGTTGTGGACAGCAGTCCAGTGCTTATTGTACAGTGCCATACCATGACTCCAAAATTACCTGGAGTTCCCACAAGAGCACTAATCACATAAAAACTGATCATTTAATTTAATTATAATTAAAGTTTTCTTATTATTATAAAACAGCATTTGAATTACATAGGATAACCATCAACTGGATTCAGAATATATATAAAAGAAAGTTATAGAAGACATACATCTCAATTAGTAGTAGGCATTGTGGGCCACTGAGTTCATCCTTACTCATAGTGAACCTATAGGATAAAGTAGAACTGCCCCATAGAGTTTTTTAGACTGGAATCTTTATAGGAGGAGGTGGCTAGCTCTTTTCTCCCACGTAGTAACTAGCAAGTTTGAGTCAACCACCTTTAGTACTCAACACTCAACACTCACTACCTACCACTGAGTTGAGTTTGACTCACAGCAACCCTGTGTAGGTTTTCTGAGGCTATACATTTTTATGAAAGCAGAAAGTCTCATCTTTCTCCTGCAAGAGTGGCTAATAGGTTTGAATTGCTGACCTCTTGGTTAGGAGACTAGAGCTTATCCTATTGTGTTAATAGAACTCTTTAGTTGCGTACTTTGTTGTTGCTGTTAAATGCCATGGAGTTGGTCCCAACTGATAGTGACCATATATATGGTTTCCATGGAGTGGCTGGTTTGTGTGAGCTACTGAACTTGTGGTTCAAACTGACATTGTGGTCTCATGCTTTATTCCAAAGCCCCACACCAAAACTACTAAAAGTGCTAACATCAAAAACAGATTACAGATATTAAATGTTAGTAAGGACAAAGAATAATTGGTACTTTTATTGCCACAACTCAAGATGAAGAGAAACAGCTGTAAACATCCATTGAAAATCATAATGTGGAATGTGTGAAGTATGAATCTGGGAAAATTGGAAGTTGTCAAAAATGAAATGGAACGCATCAACATCGATATCTTAGGAATTAGTGAGCTGAAAATGACTGGTATTAGCCATTTTCAATCTGACAATCACATGGTTTACTATGCAGGGAATGACAAATTGAAAAGGAATGGTGTTGCATTCATCGTCAAAAAGAACATAACCAGATC
>NW_006408547.1:7237242-7243900 GCF_000296735.1 Chrysochloris asiatica | reverse complement strand
TAAGATGGAGGGTCAGAGAAAAAGAGGAAGACCCCCAATGAGATGGATCAGCCAGGTGGCATCATTGATGGCGTCAAGTGTGGCAGCGGTGGTGGCGTTGGCCCAGGACATTGTTTCGTTCTGCTGTGCATGGGGTCGCTATGAGTCGGTTCTGACTCGATGACTCCTGACATATTGCTGAAGTGCTTACTGGACGTTTCTATGAAGCATAGCTTATATAATGGACTGTCTACCTTGTCGTTGTTGTTAGGTTCCTCTCACTTGACTATGCAGTCATAGTGACTTGTGACAGAGTGGAACTGCCCCATGGGCTGTTCTTGGCTGCAATCTTTACAGAAGCAGACTGCCAGGTCTGTCTCACACTCAACTGATGGATGTGTTCAAACTCAATAGTTTGGTTAGCAGTTGAATGTTTAACCATTTCACCACCAGGACTATTTTTAAAATGAAAATATTCTCATATATTCTTTAATAAGTCTTGCTAAGAACATTTGGTGCTCACATTAGCACCAAACTGGATAAAAATAAACTTTCCACCAGTTTATGAGTGGGTAAATGAATTGTGCTATTTTGTTGCTGTTAAGCACCATTGAGTCAGCTATGATTCATAGTAAACCCTCTATAGGATTTCCAAGGAGCAGATGAAGGGTTTGAACTGTCAACCATGTGGTTAGCAGTTCAATGTTTGTCCTACGGTGCCACATCAGCACTTCTGGCTTCTTTTGCTTATTATGTTGACCATAAGATTCATCCATGATTTTGCAAATGTTATTAGGTGCTGTTGAGTCAGTTCTGACCAATAGTTTCCCTATATACAGCAGAATGAAACATCATGCAATCTTTACCATCCTCACAACTGAAGCTACGCATGAGACGATTGTTACTGCCATAGTGGAAATCCAACTCATTGGGGGTCTATTCTTGGCTTTCCCTCCATTGAATGGTCCGTTTCCATTGATGATTTGCTCCATTGAATGGTCCATGATATCTTTCTCCATTGAATGGTCCCTCCTGATAACATGTCTTTCTCCATTGAAAGGTCCCTCCTGATAATATGTCTGATATATGAGAGACAAAGTCTGACCATTTTGGCTTCTATTCTGGATGTACTTCTTCCAACACATTTATGTTTGTTCTTCTGAAATGGTACATTTAATATTCTTCTCCAACATTATAACTCAAATACACTAGTTCTTCTGTGATCGTCCTTATCCACTGCCCAACTTTCACATGCATATGAGACTATTGAAAATACCATGGATTGGGTCAGGCTCACCTTATTCCTCAAACTGATACCTTTACTCTTAAACACTATAAAGAGGTCTTGTGAAACAGATTTGCCTAATGTAATACATGTTTCTTTTCTGTTGCTTCCATGAGTGTTGATGGTAGATTCAAGCAAACTGAAGTTTCTGTCAGCGTCACACTTTTCTCCATTTATCATGATGTTATTTATTGCTCCAGTAGTGAAGATTTTTGTTTTATTTACATTGAGGTACAACCCCAATACAGAAGCCCGTGGTCTTTGGTCTTCATCAGTAATCTTTTAAATCCTCATTGCTTTCAGAAAGCAAGGTTGTATCATCTACGTATCCCAAGTTGCTAATGAGCCACTCTCCAATCCTGATGTCATGTGCTTCTTCATATAATCCAGTTTCTGGGATAATGTGCCCATCATACAGAATGAATAAATATGATGAATGAATACAACCCTGACACACACCTTACCTGATTTTAAACCATTTATTTTTCCCTTGTTCTGTTCTAATGTCTGCCTCTTTGTCTATGTACAGGTTCCAGAATACTGATTCTCCACAATGTTGTCCATCATTTATCTTGATCCACACAGTTGAAAGCCTTTATATAGTCAATAAAGTACAACTAAGCATCTTTTAGATATTCTATGATTTCAGCCAAAATCCATCTGACATCAACAATGATATCTTTCATTTCATGCCCTTGTCTAAATCCAACTTGAACCTCTGGCAGTTCCCTGTCATTGTAATGTTGCAGCCATTTTTAAATTATCTTTAGCAAAATTTGACTTGCATGTAATATGAATAATTTTATCTGATGATGTCCACATTCTGTTGGGTCTCCTTTCTTTTGAATGGGCACAAATGTGGAACTCTTCCAATCAATTAGCCATGTAGCTGTCTTCCAACATTCTTGGTGTAGATGAGCAAGTGCCTCCAGTGCTGCCTCAGTTAACTGCAAGTTTTATATTTGTATTCCAACAATTCCATGAGCCTTGTTCTTTGCCAATACCTTCACTGCATATTGGACTTCTTCCTTCAGTACTATTGGTTCTTGTTCATATGCTACCTCTTGAAGTGGCTGAACATTGACCATTTGTTTGTGGTATAGTGACTTTCTATAATACTTGTATCTTCTTTTGATGTAATCCTTCAGTATTTCAAGTTGAGGCTTAAATTTTTTTTTCAGTTCCCTCAGCTTGAGAAATGCTGAGAATATTCTTCCCTTTGGTTTTCTAACTCCAGGTCTTTGCACATTTCATTATATCAGACTTTGTGTTCTCCAGCTGCCCTTTGAAATTTTCTGTTCAGTTCTTCTACTTCTTCATTTCTTCCATTTGCTTTAGCTTCACTCCACTAGAGAACAGGGTTCAGAGTCTCTGCTGACATTCATTTTGGTCTTTTCTTCCTTTCTTGTGTTCTTAATGACCTTTTGCTTTCTTCCTGTGTGATGTTCTCAATACCATCCTACAACTCTTCAGGTTTTCAGTCATTAGGGTCTAATGCACGAAATCTGTTGTTGAGATTATCTCCAAATTCAGGTGGGATATTTTCAATGTCTTATTTTGGCTCTTGTGAACTTGATTTAATTTTCTTCAGCCTAAACTTGCATATAAGGAGCTCTGGTAGCGTAGTGGTTACGAATCAGGCTGCGGACCTCAAGGTCAGCAGTTCGAAACTACCAGCTTCTCTGCAGGAGAAAGATAAGGCGTTCTGCTCATGTAAAGATTTACAGCCTCGGTAACCCTGTGCAGGGTCGCTATGAGTCAGAAGTGACTCCATGGCACAGCCACCCCCACCCAAACTTGCATATGAGCAATTGATGGTCTGTTCCACAGTCTGCTCCAGGCCTTGTAGCTAATGATATGGAGCTTTTCTGCCATGTCTTTCCACAGATGTAGTCAACTTGATTTCTCTGTATTCCATCTGGTAAATTCCATAAGTATAATCATCTTTTATGTTGTTTAAAAAAGGTATTTTCAATGAAGAACTCATTGCTCTTAAAAAACTCTCTCATGCAATCTCCAACATAGTTTCTGTCACCAAGGCCATATTTTCCATCTACTGATACTTTGCATTTCAATCACCAGAAATTATCAATATATCTTGGTTGCATGTTTGATCAAATTCAGACTGACAAAGTTGTAGAATTCTTCAATTTCATCATCACTGGCTTTAGTGATTGATGCTTAAATTTGAATAATAGTGGTATTAACTGGTCTTCTTTATTTTTGTTGTTGTTGTTAGGTACCATCGAGTCAGTACCGACTCATAGAGACCCTATGCACAGCAGAATGAAACACTGCCCGATCCTGGGCCAACCTCACTACTGTTGCCATGCTTGAGTCCATCAATGCTGCCATCTGGACAATCCATCTCAGTGGGGATCTTCCTCTTTTTCTCTGACCCTCCACCTTACCAAACATGATGTCCTTCTCCAGCGACTGGTCCCTCCTGACAGTATGTCCGAAGTATGAGAGACCAAGTTTGGCCCCCAAGGAGCACTTGGCCCCCAAGGAGCACTCTGGCTGCACTTCTTCCAATATGGATCTATTGGTTCTTTTGGCAGCCCATAGCACTTTCAATATTCTCCTTCAACACCATAACTCAAATGTGTCAATTCTTCTATGGTCTTTCTTATTCACTGTCCAGCTTTCACATGCATATGACATTATTGAAAATACTATGGTTTGGGTTAGGTGCACCTTAGTCTTCAAGCTGACAACTTTGTTCTTCAACATTTTAAAAAGGTCTTGTGCAGCAGATTTGCTTAATGCAATATACATCATTTGATTTCTTGACTGCTGCTTCCATGAGTGTTGATAGTTGATCCAAGAAGAATGAAGTCCTATAGGCGTATAGATTTTATACTATCACAGACAGCATTTTACTTCAAGATGCATCTTGAAATATTCTTTTTGAAGATTAATGTGATGCCTTTCCTCTTTAATCTGTCTTTCCTGGCATACAAATCCATGTGATTATCAGATTCAAAATAGCCAGTGCTAGTCCATTTCAGCTCACTGGTACCTAGGATATCAATGGTTATGCATTCCATTTCATTTTTGACAACTTACAATTTTCCTAGATTCATACGTGGTACAATCCATGTTCCAATTATAATGGATGCATGCAGCTGTTTCTCCTCTTTTTGAATTGTACCCCATCAGCAAATGAAAGTCTGTAAAGCTTTACTCCATTAGTATCATCAGTCATTAGTACTTAATTATTTGCTTCTTTATTGCTGGGTTATATTTACTATGTGAGTATAAGTTGTGCATGGTAAAGTCAGCAAAAGAGGAAGACTCTCAATAAGATGAATTCATAATTAGGCCTACTAGTTTAGTGGATTACGAGTGGGTCTGCTAATTACAAGGTCGACAATTCAAATCTACCAGCAGCTCTGTGGGAGAAAGCTGAGGAATTCTGGTCCTGTAAACATTTAGAGCCTCAGAAACCCTATACAGCATCACTATGAACCAAGTCAATGGCACACCACCACCACCACCACAGATGAAGTCCTGGTATGGCAGTGTAGGATCAGCACTGGAATGCTAACAGCATGTTGTTGGTTGAAACCCACCAGCTGCAACTTGGAAACCCTATACAGGGCCACTTAACAAGATGGCACTTAAAACAACAGCAACATACAGTGTGGCTGAAGCAGTAGGCACAAACATGACAATGATCGTGAGGCTAGTGCAAGACCAGACACTGATTCATTATCGTGTTTGTAGGGTCAATATGAGTCACAATGACTCCTGATGTGAATGTGCACTGGACTGCTAATCACAAGGTCGTCAGTTCAAACCTGACAGATACTCCTTGGGAACATTATACTGGGTGACTTGGAGCCGCAACAGACTGCATGGCATTTAACAACAGTCATATTTTGTAGTATAATGTTTTGATTTGATTTGATTTTTCTGGTGTGGTGCTGTGGGTTAATGAGTCAGACTGAAAAGCCATTTGAACTGCAAGGTTGGTGGTTCAAGCTCACCAACTGTTCTTCAGCCACCCTATACAGGGTAGCTATGGGTTGGAATGAACTGGATGGCACTTACCAACAACAACACTTTTTATGAGTGAATCTTTCTGCTTTGCCATATGTACTTTCATATAATTTTTAATATTCAACTCATCATTTTAAAAAATGTCTTTTGGAAAATTAACCAAATCAGTATAAGTTGTACGTAAAAACGATGACTATTGAAAGAAAAAAAAATTGTAATTTACATTTTGCTTTGCTGTTACAGAGTAAAATTAAATAAGTAAGTCATATAATAAAATTTAAAATATATATTATTGCCATATGTGGTACAGTGAATTAGTTACTGTCTCTTCTAACCTTAGTCTTGCACTAAATGACTGTTTCCTATTAGGTTTTGGTAAGACATGCTGTGGTGAGATCCTGATGTTTTATATGGTTCAGTTGTGGTTGTGAAAACCTGGGACACTAACGTGAATAAAATGAAGCATCTCACAAACAGGAGGGAGGAATCTCACTACAATCAGGGAAGAGCAGCCAAGAGTGGCACTTGTTCTTTGGACCCTGATGTCCTTATGCATTGAGCCCCCTATACCTATGGGCATGAAGCTGTGACACTGGAGAAGTAGTAGCAGTAGCAGATACGAGAGCCAGAGCACCAGATAGAAAGGTGGGCTTCCCAGCCCGGAGATCAAGTACAGCAAAGTGCATTTAGGCAGCAGCCTCACTTGTAGAGTGGGGGGTTTCCAGGCATTTAACTACAGAGGTAGGCTTGCTGACTCAGGAGCTAGAGCTAAGTGCCTTCAGGCTGAGCTTTATAGCTGTTGTGGAGCACCATTTGAGCTTTTATCCGCAGTATGAAAAGAATTTGGAAACATTGCCTGAGAAGAACAGAAGCCAGGCCAAGGGACCAAGGGTCAGAGAGAGACCTGAATGCATGAACAGGAGAGAAGAGATTATCCTTACCAAACACTCGTGTCCTGAGCATTTTCTGACCTTTGTTATATTATAACCTGCTAACTTCCCCAACGGAGTCCTGGTATGGAGCCATAGGACAAGCACTGACCTCAAGGTCGGTTTGAATGGCAAGGTTAGTTGTTCAAGCTCACCAACTGCTCCTCGGAAACCCTACACAGGAGCGCTATGAGTCAGAACCGACTCCACAACACACAAGGACGGCAACAACAATTTTCTTAATAAGCCCAATAACTGTGAATATGGAATCTTAGTTCTGTTTGGTCATTGTAATGCATTATTAAACACAACTGAGTAGAGGGTGCTATTTCTTACACAATTTAAACATATATTGTTTGGTGGTTGGTTATGTGCCATGGAGTCGGTTCCGACTCATAGCAACCCTGTACAGCGTTTCCGAGGCTGTAAATCTTTACAGGAGCAGAAAGCTTCATCTTTC
>NW_006408547.1:7229031-7233043 GCF_000296735.1 Chrysochloris asiatica | reverse complement strand
ATATATATGTTGCACTGGTTTTTATTCTCTCTAGACCCCAATAAGATAAACTGACACAAGATAAACTGACACAGTGGAAGCAGTGATGGGCTCAAAGGTTACAACAATTGTAAGGATGGTATAGGACCAGGGAGTGTTTCATTCTGTTGTGCATATGGTTGCTATGACTCAGAATCAACTCAACAGCACATAACAACAACAACAATGCCCTTTGTCCTTCCATGTCACTGATCTGACATATGGGAGATTCCCAAATGTTTGGCATGTTATACTTTTTTATTTTTCAAGAGCTAAAACAAGAGACATAAGTGTTAAATGAGGGACCCATCCATTATCACCATGAAGACATAGCCAGAATTTGAGTGTGTCATTTTGACCTGGGATGTCTGCACTGTATAGTTCCTAGATTCAAGGAATGATTATTGTAAAGATACATGGAGCTCTCCAAGGAATGCTGGGTTTACAGATGCTGAAAGGGGACAAGGACATTTCCACAGTCAGTATTCTGAATTCAAACGTCTAGTCTCCTAAATTATGGGAGAATAAAGTTCTGTTAGTTAAAGCCATCCACTTATGGTATTTTGTTAAAATAGAACTAGATAATGAAGTTGCTCATCTTATATATCATTTTTCTTTATTAGTATATTTGTGCAATGAACTCTGAGAGAGTCGGAACATGACAGAGTCAGAACATGCATTGTCTTGACAGTTTCACAAGCTTTCTGCCTCGAAGAAGGAAAGGCAGACTACTTCTGACTGCGTATCCACTGAAAACCTAATGAATAACAGCGGAACATTGTCAGATAACACAAGATAACCGAATATTGAAACATTAGAATAACACCAATTATTTTCAGATATAGAAGATGAGTCCTTCAGGGTTGAAGGCCCTCAAAATACTACTGGAGAAGAGTTGCCTCCTCAACTGTGATAATGAAAATGAAGTAAGGTTTGGGGACCTTCATTTGCTGATGGAACAAACTCAAAATGAAAAGAAACGGTTGCAAACATCCATTAGTAACCAGAACATGTAATGTATGAATTATGAATCTAGGAAAATTGCAAGTTACCAGAAATAAAAATTACAAGTTACCATAAAGATCACTATCCTAGGTATTAGGGAGTTGAAATGGATTGGTATTGGCCACTCAGAATCTGACAATCACATGATTTACTATGCCAGGAATGATAAATTGAGGAGGAATGTTGCATATTCATCATCACAAAGAACATTTCAAAATCTATGTTGAAATATAATGCTATCAGTGATAGGATAATATCCATAGGCTTACAAGGAAGATTAGCAAATACCACTATTACTAAAATTTACATACCAACTACTAAAGCCAGTGATGATGGAATTGAAGAATTCTATCAACTTCTTCCGTCTGAAATTACACATATAATCAAGATGTATTTCTAATTACTGGTGATTGAAATGCAGATTGGAAACAAAGAGGAAAAATAAGAAGTTGGAAAATATGGCCTTGGTAATAGAAATGATGCGGGAGATCACATGTTAGAATTTTGTAAAACAAATTATTTGTTTTACAAACATAAAAGAAGACTATGACTTTTTAAAGTCTTTTTAAAACATAAAAGAAGACTATGACTATACACATGTACCTAACCAAATGGAATACACAGAAATCAAATTGACTACATCTGGGGAAGGAGACGGAGGAAAGCTCCATATCATCATTAAGGGTAAACTGTGAAACAGACACTCAATTGCTCAGATGCAAGTTCAGACTGAAGCTGAAGAAAATTAAAGCAAGTCCACAAGCACCAAAATATAACCTTGAACATATCCCACCTGAGTTTAGAGATCATCTCAAGAACAGATCTGATGCATTAGAGACCAAAGACCAAAGACCAGCATAGTTATGTGATAACATAAAGAGCACCATACAGGCAGAAAGCAAAAGGTCATTAAAAAGAGAAGAAAGAAGGAAAAGACCAAAATGGATGTCAGAAGAAACTATGAAACTCACTCTCTAATGCAGAAACACTAAAGCAAACAGAAGAAATGAGGAGGTAAAAGTGCTGAACAGAAATTTTCAAAGGAAGCTCAAGAACACAAAAACAAATTATTATAATGAAATATGCAGAGACTTGGAGTTTAAAAACCAAAACAAAGGACACATTCAGTATCTGTCAAGCTGAGGGAACTGAAGAAAAAATTCAAGCCTTGACTTAAAATATTGATGGATTCTGTAGGCAAAATACTAGATGCAGGAAGAATCAAAAGAAAATGGAAGGAGTACACAGAGTCACTATACCAAAAAGAAATGGTTGATATTCAACCATTTCAAGAGGTAGCATATGATCAAGAGCATATGGCATTGAAGGAGGAAGTCCAAGATGCACTGAAGGCATTGACAAAGAAGAAGACTCCTGGAATAGATGGAATACAAGTTGAAATCTTTCAACAAACTGATGCAGCACTGCAAATACTCATTCATCTATGACAAGGAATTTGGCCAACTAATTAGAAAAGGTACATATTTTATGTGTGCTGATTTCACAGAGAGGTTACCCAAGGGAATGTGTACATCATCAGATAATATTCTTAATAGCACATGCAAGTAACCTTTTTGTAGAGCTAATGTAAAACTGACTACAGCAGTCCATTGACAGAGAACTGTCAAGAGATTCAAGTCAGATTCAGAAAAGAAAGAGGGATATCATTGTTGATGTTAGATTGATCTTGACTGAAACCACAGAATAGCAGAAAGATGTTGACCTGTGCTTTACTGACTATGCAAAGTACTTTGATTGTGTGGATCATAACAAGCAATGAACAACAATGCAGAGAACGAGTATTCTGGGAAAATTGATTGTGCTCATGAGGAACCTGTACATAGAACAAGAAGCAGTCATTTGAATAGAATAAGGGGACACTAAATGGTTTAAAATCAGGAAAGGTGTCCTCCAGCATTGTATTCTTTCACCATACTCATTCAGTTTGTATGCTGAACAAATAATCTGAAAAGCTGGATTATGTGAAGAAGAACATAGAATCAGGACAGGAAGAAGATTTATGATATACAGATGATACAACCTTGCTTTGTGAAAGCAAAGGAGACTAAAAATACTAACAGATGAAAGTAAAAGACAACAGCCCTAAGTATGGATTTTACCTCAAAGTAAAAAAAAAATCTTCGCCATTGGCCCAATAAATATCATGATAAACTGAGAAAAGATTGAAGTCATCAAAGACTTAATTTTTCTTGGATGTACCATCAACACGCATGGAAGTAGCAGTAAGGAAAGCAAACGACATGTTGCATTAGACAAATTTGCTGCACAAGGCGTCTTTAAAGAGATTCAGAGCTAATGCGTCTAACTGAAGTTATAGTGTTTTCAATATGCATGGGAAAGTTGGGTAATGAAAAATGAAGCCCCTAGTATAATTGATACATTTGGGTTATGGTGTTGGAGAAGAATATTAAAAGTACCATGGGTTGCCAGAAGAACAAAGAAATCTGTGCTGGCAGAAGTACAGACAGAACGCTCCTTAGAAGTCAGGATGGCCAGACTTTGTGTTGCATACTTTGGACATATTATTAGGGACTGTTGTTGTTGTTAGGTACAGTTGAGTCAGTACCAGCTCATAGCGACCCTATGCACAGAAGAATGAAACACTGCCCGATCCTGGGCCAACCTCACTATTGTGGTTGAGTCTATCGATGCAGACACCTGGCCAGTCCATCTCATTGGGGGTCTTCCTCTTTTTCTCTGACCCTCTACCTTACCAAACATGATATCCTTCTCAAAAGCTGGTCCCTCCTGACAATATGTCTTAAGTAGGAGAGATGAAATTTGGCCATCCTGGCCTCCAAGGAGGACTCTGGCTGCACTTCTTCCAAAACGGATCTGTTGGTTCTTTTGGCAGTCCATGGCATTTTCAATATTCTCCTCAAACACCATAATTCAAATGTGTCAATTCTTCTACAGTCTTCCTTATTTACTGTCCAGTTTTCACATGCATATGAGGTTATTGAAAATT